>NC_022015.1:85036549-85048084 GCF_000317375.1 Microtus ochrogaster
CCGAGGGGGAGCAGAGGGGGAGTCCGAGGGGGAGCCCGAGGGGGGGCCGAGGGGGAGCAGAGGGGGAGCCTGAGGGGGGGCCGAGGGGGAGCAGAGGGGGAGCCTGAGGGGGGGCCCGAGGGGGAGCCAGAGGGGGAGCCTGAGGGGGACGAGTGGAGGCTTGGAGGAGGGAGCCGATTGGTGCACCTCTGACCCTTTGACTCAGAACGTAGGGTTTGGGGAGAAGAGTGGAAACGGATCCGGTTAGAAGGAGGTTATCCGGGGAGTGAGTTTTCTATGAGGAGAGCTGGAACACATCTCACCAGGAGGGAAAGAGAAATCAGCAGACAGTCTAGAAAGGAGTGACCAGGCCTGTAGGGAAGTCACCCCGTGCAGTGTCTTCAGAGGGAAGCGAATCGAGAATTGAAGCCACCTACATCAAATGACGACCCTTAGCCAAGACAGAAAGTGGCCACGAGTTGTTGTGAAGATGTTCACTGTAACAGCCAGTTTGTGGAGTGGTCGGGTGGAGTTTGTTAGGAGAGAATGGGGATACAGGTGGTGGGGGCTGCGGAGCAGCACAGGGCCAACCTGGAGGGGAAGTGCGGCTACATTTTTCTCTTTTTTATAGATGTGTGCTGATCCAGTAAGATGAAAGGAAGAAGCAAACACCACACACAAAACAAAGGGAAGATAGGGAGTTGTCTAGTGTTGCTGGATCCAGAGCACAAGGCACCTTGAGCGTGTCTGGAGTAGAGGTCACTGGAGGTGCCTGGACTCCCGGGGGTAGGGGGTGCTGCTGCTTGTGTGCTCGGCTAAGTTCATGTCCAGTGTGGGGTGTGATGCTGTTCTGCCCAGGGTCTGAGTGCTAAGCACTGCAGGGGCTTGGTTTAGAGCTCAGTGTTCACACAAAACAGACGTCTAGAGAGCCTTCTAACATGTCATGTGATACAAGGCCAGCCTGTTTCTACAAAAGCCTTCCCACTACCAGATGCATCTTGTACAATTTAAAAGAATCATTGGCAAGCAGGCTCTGTTTATACATAGGAAATACATAACTCTTGGTGAATTGTTTTTTTCAAGATACATATGTATAGAGGATAAGCATAAATACTCCAAGCAAATGGCTACTGTAAAACGTCATTTTGTGAAAAGTCAAAAAGGAGGGATTTTTCTTCTGTTTCCAAGAAAAACTGGATTTTTTTTTTAAAATTTGAAAGCAAAGAACTCATTTTTAAGTTCAATGCAATTATTAAATGCAATTAGACTAATTCTAGCAATAAATTCTCTATCAAGTTCATGTATCTGTTTGGACTTCTTAAAATTTAGAGTTTTAAGTTTTATGTGTATGAGTGCTTTGCTTATTGTGTGTGTGTGTGCGTGTGTGTGTGTGTGTGCCACATGTGGGCCTGTGGAGGTCAGGAGAGGGCGCTGCATCCTGCAGAACTGGAGTCACAGATGGTCTCTGCCGGAACTAGTACTCTTAGCCACTGAGAATGTCTGTCTCTCAAGTCCTGTATGTTGTATGTGTGAATAAATGAATCTTAAGAGCAGGTATTTTTTTTTTTTACTGGAGCTTTATTAACAATTTCTAGCATGGTCTATGAAATTATTAGTTCTACTTCTTTTTGACTTTAAAGAGAATTTGGATTCAGCAGAAGAAACACATACAGAAATTAAAGATCTGGAAGGAGTTTTACCTTGCTAATACAGTTTATTGTCTTGTTTTAGTTACAATTTGGAGAGCAGTATATGGAATGTCGGAGCTGTGTCAAGGGGACCTCTCCAGAGATATGGACACTCTCTTGCTTTATATCAGGTACGTCTCCTGCTTAAAAAAACCTGGTTATTGTCATAAGAATTTGTGTTAGGAAGATGCTAGACCTCAGATTCAATGAGAATAGTGGATTATAAGGCCCACAATATGGAGAGCTGGTAGACTGACATTTTATAACACTGTTTTATGTTGGTCATATACAACAATAAAGATTGAGGGCTTCTGGTCTCGCCTTCCTTTCCTGTCTTTGAGACGGGGCTTTGCTAAATATCCCAAGGTGACCTTGGGCTGGCTGTTAGCCTCACGTTTGTGATCCTGCTTTAGTCTTTTGGGTTCTGCCTAGTTGTTATTATATCAGTCACAAAAATATAATCAGTTTATTGTTTGAGTGATATTTAAGTGCAGAGCTCAGTGGCACTAAGCTTATTTATATTATTATATAATCACCATCACCATTATCTTCATAATTTCTTTTTAAATCTTGTAAAATGTAAGCAGTTCCTATTCTCTCCTTCCTTCTGCTCTGGGTAGCCTGTAGTTTGCTTCCTGTCTTGGACTCTGACTGGTGTGGGTGCCGACGTGAGTGGAAGAGGGTGGCGTTTGTTCTTTTCTGGCTTGTTTCCCTCAGCACAGTGTTTCCAAGTCTCGTCCATGTTGTAGCACAAACACTATTTCTTTGTATGTGCACATTAAAAAGATTCCTTGTGTTAATGGACGTTTAGATTGCTTCCACCATTTGGCAATGAGTGTTTGACCATCTTAGGTGCATTGTTGGGATCAGAATTGGAGAATCATGTGGCAATTCCGTGTTAAGTTTTTTGGGAACTACTCTACAGTTTTATATACCGACCGTACCATTTTACAGCCTGTTAGTGTTTATGGCATCCGCTACCGTCTACAGCTTTGCTAACCGTGTTTTCTATTTCTAGATAATGGGGCCTTGGTGATAATAGAGTGTTATTATTTTATGAATTATAGTTACCTAAAAACTTGTCTTGTTGCATAGTTTTTTGTGTTTTCTTTTAGAAGCACTGTTACACTATATTGCTCTGGCTGATTTGGACCCTTGGAGAACAGGTTGACCTTGAACTCACAGAGATCCACCTGCCTCTGCCTTTAGGATTAAAGGCCTGGGCTTCCATCACTGCTGTGACATAGTTTTATTGGCCACTTGTGTATCTACTTTGGAGTCCTGTTTATTATAGTCTTCTGCCATTTTTACATTCGTTTGTTTTCACCATTAAATTTTAGGAGTTCTTTCTGTGCTAAATTCACATTTCACCGGATATATGATTTGTAAATATTTTTCTTTTCCTGTGGTCTGTTCAGTCTGGCAATAGTGTTGCTCTCTTGTGTGTGGAGATTGACGCTAAGACCTCATGTGTACCAGACGATTGCTCTATGTTTTACCTACAGCCTTGGGTGGTGCAGGACATTGAACTTAAGTACTTACATATATAAGCCCATGCTCTAACACTTAGTTACATCCCGTCAGTCCAGAAGTTCCAGTTTTTTTTTTTTTTTTGAATTTTTGAGACAGGGTTTCTCCATAGCTATTGGTTCCTCTCCTGGAACTAGCTCTTGTAGACCAGGCTGGCCTCTAACTCACAGAGATCCGCTTGCCTCTGCCTCCTGAGTGCTGGGATTAAAGGCGTGCGCCACCACTGCCCGACTTAAAAGTTCCAGGTTTTATGTAGTACCAGTTTATTTATTATTTTTGGTTTTGATTACATATATAAGACATTGTTGTCAAATCAGTAATATGAAGGTTTTCCTTTATAATGATTTTTCTTCCCTCTAAGTTTAAGCAGCTTAGATCTGATGTCTGAATCTTTCCTCCAGTTTGGGTTTGTATGTGGTGTAAGTTAAGGGTCCAATTTCATCATTCTGTGTGTGGGTAAATACTTTCCTGAACCGTTTGCTGGAAAGACTGTCCTTTCTCATTAAACTGTCTGGCCTTCCCAGTTAGAAATTGTTTGACCATATGTAAGGGTGTCTCCAGGATCTCTGTTCTGTAGTATTGGTCTGTGGTTGACCATGTGTAAGGGTGTCTCCAGGATCTCTGTCTGTAGCATTGTCCTGTATGTTAGCCTGTATGCTGTTACTGCACTGGTTTGGATTGTAGTTTTTAAGTATTAGACTTCAATTTTTTTGTTTCTCTAATTTTTTTTGGCTATTAAAGATCACTTAGAAGCTCTATGAATCATAGTGTAGTTTCATGTTTTGTAAAAGAACATATATGTATTTGCAATTTCGATACTTTAAAATTTTTTTTAGATGATGAGTTTCATTGATTTTTTTATTTTGTATATGTGTGCAGGATAAAGGGCCTATAGAATGGGAGAGAATCACTGTCAACTCTGTTCAGAGAGGATATTTGGCTAGAATCTATAAAGAACTCTAAAAATTATACATACATACACAGATCATCTACTTAGTAAATAGTCAAGTTAATTGAACAGACAAATCGCAAAAGCTGGCACTGTGTGTCCGTAATCCTGGTGCTCAAAAGAGTGGCAGGAGGAGCCTGAGGCCCAAGACATCCTTAACCACATAGCAGCTTCAGGCTAGTGGGATGCATGAAACCCAGTCTCTAAGACACCGAAAGTAAAAAGAGAGAAGAAAAAAAACAAAGCTGGCTAATAAATACATGAAAAAAATATTCATAATTCTTACTCATCAGGGAATTGAAAATTAAAACTACCCTGAGATTGTATCATCACCAAGAAAAAAAATGAAGGGCTGGAGAGATGACTCTGTGGGTAAGAACACTTGTTGCTCTTGCAGAGGACCCAGATTGACCTCCCAGTATCCATGTGGTAGCTCAAAATGAACTCTAAATCCGGTCCTATGGGGTCTGACACTCTCTTTGCACCTCCATGGGAAACAGGCACACATGCTATATACATAAATACATGTATGGAGGCAAACACCCACGCACATAAAGTCAGCATAGAAGGAAACAAAGTCAAGGCCAAAAAGTGCTGTCGAGAAGGCAGTGGAGGAGGGACTTGTGTCCACTGCGGGTTAGAATGTAGACTGCCACAGCCACCTGGAAATTGACACGGAGGCTCCTGTAGAGCTGAGAGTAGAACCATGAAATTATCCAGGTACCATTCTTGTTTCTGTCTCTGAAGGGATCTCAGTCAGCATGCATCAGAGATATGTGCACATCCATGGTTATTGTAGCCCTACCCATAAGAGCCAAAATATGGAGCCCACCCTGCTGTCCACCAACCAACAAAGTGATAGTACAGATGGGGTATACGCATGGATATTATCCAGCCATAAAGATTGGAATTAAATTATTTGTAAGAACATGGTTAGAATTGCATATCCTATTAAGCAAAGTTAGCCAAAGAGAGACAAAAACTGCTTGTTTTTCTCATAGGTGGGATCTATATTTAAATATTAATATATGTATATATTGCATTAACTAGAGTGGGCACTATCGGCAAAGAGGAAAGATGTAAAGGGAGGAGCAGTTATGGGAGAGAATATCACATCTCTCACATGAAAATCGAGATCTGATTATCCACATAATTATATGTATGTATAGGGGACGTGGTGCGGAAGAGAGATTGGGTAAGGAAGGGGCTGAGCGAAAGAGAGGCAGGAGAGAGGAGGGAGACTAAGGGGCAAATAAGAACAGATACAGTAATATATATTTGTATATTGAACACTTGTTAGCTCCATGGCTGCTCAGACTTGAACTAATCATACAGAAACTATATTATTTGCAATACTGTTTGGCCAATAGCATAAGTGTCTTTCTAGCTAGCTCTTTTTTTTGCTTTTATTTTATTTTATTTTTATGTTTTTTTAATTTATTTATTTATTAAAGATTTCTGTCTCTTCCCCGCCACCGCCTCCCATTTCCTTCCCCCTCCCCCAACTAACCCCCCCCCCCCAGTCAGAAGAGCATTCAGGGTTCCCTGTCCTGTGGGAAGTCCAAGGAACCCCCACCTCCATCCAGGTTTAGTAAGGTGAGCATCCAAACTGCCTAGGCTCCCACAAAGCCAGTACATGCAGTAGGATCAAAAACCTATTGCCATTGTTCTTGAGTTCTCATTAGTCCTCATTGTCTGCTATGTTCAGCAAGTCCGGTTTTATCCCATGCTTTTTCAGACCCAGGCCAGCTGGCCTTGGTGAGAAGAAGTTCAAATGGCCAAAAGACACTTACGGTCATGCTCAACTTCCTTAGCAATCAGGGAAATGCAAATCAAGACAACTTTAAGATACCATCTTACACCTGTCAGAATGGCTAAAATAAAAAACACCAATGATAGCCTTTGCTGGAGAGGTTGTGGAGAAAGGGGTACACTCATCCATTGCTGGTGGGAATGCAAACTTGTGCAACCACTCTGGAAAGCAGTGTGGCGGTTTCTCAGGAAATTCGGGATCAACCTACCCCTGGACCCAGCAATACCACTCTTGGGAATATACCCAAGAGAGGCCCTATCTAGCTGGCTCTTATATCCTAAACTAACCCATCTCCATTAATCTGTGCTAAATTAAAAGGAAGGATTTAACTTTAACATAGCAAGATTATATACAGCAAAACAGGTATTTTTTACATTTGGCAAATTATGGAAAATACTCTATCATCTATCCTATCTTTGGGAGTCTAAAGTTTTATATCTAACCCATTTTCTATCATAACTAAGGAAAACTATAATTATAACTACCTATTCTTCAATTCTATCAAAGAGGAAATGCATTGTAATCAACTTCCAAAACTCTAGAATTGACAGAGACATCTTGCTGCCTGGACAGTCACCCAAAGTTCTTCTGTACTATTGAGGCATCCATCTTCAGCCTACAGGCCTGAAGTTTCTGCCAGACATTTCCACAAAGCAGGAAATTTGAAAATCTCTTATGCCTTTTACTGGCAAAGTTTATTAGTTGCTTTCTTATGTGTTCTCCAAAATGTCTGGCAGTTCTTTCATGAAGCAGGAACCCTGAAGGACCGTCTCACGTGTAGGCAAGTTCAGCAGTCATTTTTCTGTAGGTCCTGCACGTCCAGTTCATACAGCATAACATCAAGCAGTCCAGGCAAGAGCAGTTTCACTCCATAAGGAGCCTCTTTGTTGCCCATCTTCCTCTTGAAGTAATTGGCACTGCCAGGAGCAGATGTGTCTCATTGTCATGAAAAGTACTAGGTTTTTAAAACATTTTAAATGCCTTATTCCATAGGTCTTTGAAAATGTCATAAAACAAAATGGAGATAATAGCCTTCCAGGAGTCTGTTTGTAAGACGGAACTAGCCTTCCAGGAGTCTGTTTCAGTGTTAACAGCTCAGCTCTATTCCAGAGTAAAGGGAATATATAGGATGGGGAGAGCGGCTGGGGCACCACCTAATTTACATTTGTCAGTCCTGTCCTCCCATATAACTGGAGCACAATACCTAATTATCATATGGACAGCAGGGGACATTTCTGTGAAACTGTGTCAAAAGTCATGAGTAAGGTAAGTCAGGCAGCCGGGTTCAGAGACAACTTCCAGATAAGTCAAGCATCCAGGCCTATAGGTCAGGGATAGAGTCCTGCTGCAGAGGGCGTCGTCCGTATTATGCTGAGCTCAGAGAGCCATCTGGACGTGATGAACTGCAGCCTTAAATGCAGGGGACTCTAACAAGTGGGTGAAGCATTTGCTGTGCAAGCGTAAGGACCAGAGCTCGAATCCCTTCAACCACACAAACACCAGGCAGGCATGGCAGCCTGCTTGGAATCCCAGTGCTCAGGGTGGAGATACAGGATCCCTGGAGCAAGCTGGCTAGCTAGCCCAGCCGTACTGGTGATTCAAATGACAGATCTGCCTTGATATATAATATGTGCAAGCCTCAAAGAAAACACCTGTGTCTGCTGCTGTCCTCCACATGCATTAACACATGCGTGTGCACACACGTACAAACATGCGTGCGTACACACATGGGGATCTTTTTAGTGAATAATATACTCTTGAGGTCTCAATCTTCATACCACTCAGAGAGGAGAAAAATGGCTCTATCAGCAACAACACCAAATCAAACAAGATACAGAAATACACTTAGAATTGATTAAATTTACCATTGCTGACAAGAGAACAGAACTTGGCAGAAATTATGTATTTAATGATAGGAGTTATTTAAGAAGAAGGAATAGAGAAGGGAAACACAACATTAAATGAAAGACAGGAAGGGGGTGGGATCTGGCTTCGCTGGAAGAGTGCATGGCCTATCGTATCTGCTCTCCAGTGCTGCCTGACCTGTGTGTAATGTAACGTAATGCCTGTAATCTAGCGCTTGGGAGGGAGGGGCCGGAAGACCTCACCTAAGGAGATGAGAACATGAGACACCCCCTCGTCCTCCAACACAGACACGAAGGATAGGAGCTTCCGGCCTGAAACACTCAAACTGACAGTTCACCTTATGTGATGTGCTGAGTTCCTAGCCAACTAGGAGGGCAGAGGGCAGGGACCCTTCGCTGTGGGTACCCGGAGTTTCCCAGTTTTGACTCTCAGCGTCACCTCAACTGCCTATTGGCTGTCTCTACCCTGGAGCAATGGCAGGTTGAACCCACACTTGTTTTCAGGTACCTGGGGTAGATGGATTTTTCAGTAATAGGTTCTCTCTAAACTTGGAGCCTGACCACAGCTTTCTGAGACACGGAGAGTTCTTCCCTGGGTGGGGGGTGTTTCTCACCAATGGGAGTCACTGTGTGAGTATAGCGCCAAGCTGCACTAGGCTTTCGCAGACTGTGGGCTAGTCCTGTAGGGGTTGGGCTGTGGGGATGTTTTTGCCAGGGCTTCCTGACTGGGCTGAAGCATTGCAGGGACTGGAGCCTATGTCGCCAACTCTTGTCTCTCACTGCCCGTCTGCCCGTCTGTGGTTTCCAGTGCTCTGTCAATTACTTTCTTTTTGTTACCTGGATCTTCTCATCTACCGCATCCCGGAGAAGTGACTTCTCATTTGCCATCCGTGCCATGCGGTCTCTTTGGCAGATTTTACAGCTTTCCCTCTTACGTTTATTTAGTGTTGCATCCATTTGTAATAATTCCGTGTATGGCACACAGTAAGGGTTCGGTGTTGTTGTTTGGCGTGTGCCTGTTTTCCTGCATCACCTTTCTCTTTGCACAGTTTTGTCAGTTTTCTCAAAAACCGTTTGACCACAAGCGTCTCTCTTTGTTGTCAGAGCGTCTCTGGACTCTGCGTTCTGCTGTGTTGACTTACGCTGAACCCACTGTCTTGAGACTTGTTTTGTATTAAGTTTTTCAGAAATTTACTTACTTTTACAGACTGTTGGAATTCTGATAGAGATCATGCTGAGTCTGTCCTTGGACTGTGAGATTTTTGTCATTGCAGCGTTACCTCTTCTGATCCCTAAAATGTAGCGTCTTCCCATTCATATCTCTGTGAATTTCAACTGTTCTCTAACTTCAGTTTTGAACTCTTCTCTAAATTTATTCCTGAGTATTTTTTACTTTTGATGTCGGGGTAGCTGCTTTATTGACTTTGCTTTTGTGTGGTTCATTGGAAGCGTGTGGACATGCATGTCTTTTGTGCACTGACCTCATGCTTCATGAACTGAATTCACTCACCAACTCTTCGTCTCTCAGGATCTTCTGAGTAGAAGCTGATATCATCTGCTCATGGAAATTGTCTTCCATTCCCCTTTCTGGGCCCTTACTGTGTTTGCCTCTGTGCCCCAGGCAGACCTTCCTTGCTGATTTCAATAGGAACAACCGAGTAGGCGTCCTTGTCCTGTTCTTGGTCTGAGGGGAGAGCATCCCACACTTCACTATTCACTATAATTTCATCTTAGTGTTTCCCTTAGATAACCTTTATCAAAATTGAAGAAATCATCTTTTTAGTTTGTTGAAATATAGTGGTCTATACCATTTTGCATCATTTATATGACTCATTTGTGCATCTGGGTAACTAACTTATGAGTGTTGTAAGATTTCCTAAGGTGAACTGGAGGTGTGTGTTTTCCCACAGTCATAAGTGGTAATACATGTACTTGGAGTGATATACAAATGCCCATGGTTTTTGTGACTAGTGAGGAAGAACACTGAGTAATTCAGAATAGCAAGAAGAATTTACATAGGTGGTAAAATTAAAATGTAACTATCGGGGACTCAGATCATTCAGGCATTGGGAAGACCCCATCAGTGAAGTCAATCAACGCTAACGATGCTGCTTTTCCGATGTATGAGCCGTCCGCTGTAGCCCACTGCACTCTGGTGCACTATGTTTCTGTATAACGTAAATATTTAAGTGAAAATGCATCACTCAGCCTTTCGTAAGCGCAGATAAGTTTCCCTCTGCAACCAGTGGTGTGTTCCGATTTTAGGGATGCTCTGAGCAGTCTCTGAAGAGCAGTGTTTAGATAGAGTCTTTTAAGAAATGCATGCATGCTGCTAAGAAATAACTATCTTGTCTACTGATGTGCGTGTTTTAACTTACAGGAAAACATCTTTATGTATGGAGGCAGAATTGAAACAAGCGACGGCAATGTCACAGATGAATTATGGGTTTTCCACATACACAGTCAGTCTTGGAGCACAAAAACACCCACCGTTCTTGGCCATGGTCAGCAATACGCTGTGGAGGGACATTCGGCACACATCATGGAGCTGGATAGTAGGGACGTTGTCATGATTGTCATATTTGGATATTCTGCAATATATGGCTACACAAGCAACATACAGGAATATCATATCTGTGAGTTTCTTTCAAGATGTCGTTTATTTATTGGTTGGGAGCACTTTTGTTTTTAATTTTCTAATTATTTGGTCAAAATAGTAAGTTATTTTAGATTGGAATTATAATGTTTTTCAGTATAATCTTCTTGGTTATGTTAGACTTTTGTCTAATATTGGGTATATCTTGCAGCCAGATGAGGGGGATATTACACATTCACTTTCAAATATTTTTAAATATGAGATGTTCCAACAGATGGTGCTGTTTCCTTGGATTTTACCTATGAATCAAAAGCTGGAATTAGCTCTTGTCTTTGCTTGTCTTTGGTTTCATGATTTTTAGGATTTCCAGTTTTCTGTGTTATGTTTCAGTCTTAGTGTGAGGCCTATTTACAGTAGATTCTCCAGGGTGAGCGCTGGTCCCTAGAGAGACTGTTGTTTAATGTATGAAGGGAACCTTGCCAATCTGTGCATGGTTTTCGGGATTATTGTGTGTGTTTTTTTAGTAAGTAACTTTTTCTAGTACTCCCCCACCCTGATCCTTTAGGCCATTTTTAAGCATTGGTAATTTTTTTTTTTTAGTTTGTCTGCAAGCATGCATCTTATAGTTGCTATTGAAATTTACAATTATACTCATTTCTGGGTCTTGTTCATTTACTGTGTCCCAGTTCTTGGCTTTTGTTGAACAGCACATGTGGCCTTTAAGTCCTTACAGTCTCAGCGAGACCACCCCTTCACAGGCCACACAAGTAGTGAGAGTTCATGTGTGCTTAGCAGAAGCGTTCTCAACCCGTGGCTGGCGACCCTGTCCACAGAATCTGTCTCTAACAACTCATAACAGCAGCAAAATTGCAGTTAGGAAGTAGCAAGAAAACAAATTATATAGTTGGGGTCACAGCATGAGGAAGGTTGAGACACTGGCTTAGAGGAAGATGGACGTCACAGTCTTCTCTGCAGCCCTTCAGGTGGTGGCAGGATTGTTTCTGTGTCCTCTGTAAGCTTGTATGAGCACAGGACGTGCACACGTGTCCTCTGTAAGCTGGTATGAGCACAGGACGTGCACACGTGTCCTCTGTAAGCTGGTATGAGCACAGGAC
>NC_022015.1:85048184-85049337 GCF_000317375.1 Microtus ochrogaster
GTATGAGCACAGGACGTGCACACGTGTCCTCTGTAAGCTGGTATGAGCACAGGATGTGCACACGTGTCCTCTGTAAGCTGGTATGAGCACAGGACATGCACACGTGTCCTCCGTGTGCTGGTATGAGAGCAGCACATGCCACACGTGTGCTTCTGCTGTCACCCATCCTCGTCCCCACCCCTCTGCATACTAACCTGGCATGGACCTTCCACAGCACCCCACACAGTCCCATCACCGTGCACCCCTTGTTTGCTCTTCTGTCCGTCACTGTTTCATTTCCTGGACCTAGATTCTGGCTTCCTGCCACGTTGTCTGGTACAGATTGGCAGTTTTATTTTTGATTTAAATATCCACATAATAATATCCGGCCTTTCAGTTCCCTGTTTGTCTGTCAAGTCTTGTTTCTGCCCGGCTTACTCTCTCCTGTTGCACCCACCCCCCTCCAGCTTCCCTCTGCCTTTCCAGTGCCTGCAGTGAGTTCTGTAGTTTTTGTTGCAAATACCTCCCTTCTCCAGTGAGACCGGCCCTTCTAGCTGACTGCACACAGAATCCACACCTCTCATAGCTTGTGGATCTTCCTGGAGCCTCCAGTCCTTTGCCGCTGTCTCCCATGCTCCTGTCCACCCTCCAGCGCTTCCAGTTTTCAGTTCATAACCACAATACATACCACCATGGTGCTGTCTGGGGCACTTGTCAGTCAGCTTCTCCTTGCCCAGTTTTCCTTGCTGACTGTTTTGTAGACGCATCTCTCTTCTCTAACCTGTGCTCTAGTTCACATGACATGTATTAGACACGTCACGTTTTCATAGCCTCCTTCAGCATGAAACACGGTGGTGTTTTCACTTTGCGTGGATGGCCGGGAAACTACAGCAGGTGCACCGTCATGTGATGTAATGGAATGTCCGTGCACACTGTTAACACATAAGTAAATAAATGTATCGTCTGATATGCTTCTGTTTTCAGTTAGGAATAACCTGATTGTAGAATGACAACTGAAATTTTGGTGAATTAAAGATAAATCTCTATGTTCAGTTCCTTTTGGCTAATTCTATAACCAAAACGCTATTTCTAAGTAAATTTATTTATTTATTTATTTGTTTGTTTGGGTTTTTTTTTTTTTTTTTTTTTTTTTGTTTTTCGAGACAGGGTTTCT
>NC_022015.1:85049437-85058022 GCF_000317375.1 Microtus ochrogaster
TGCGCCACCTCCGTCCGGCTTGTTTTTGTTTTTCGAGACAGGGTTTCTTTGTGGCTTTGGAGCCTGTCCTGGAACTAGCTCTGTAGACCAGGCTGGTCTCGAACTCACAGACATCCGCCTGCCTCTGCCTCCCGAGTGTAAGTAAATTTATAATAGTGTTTTTGCTTGAGTTTTGTTTTGTTGGCTGTATAGAAGTGGGAAGAATCATGGGTTTTGAGTTTCACAGGGATAACAGATGAGTCATGAGCGTTTAACATTCCATGTATTATGTAAGTGCAAACGGTAAGATTTCCTACCATATCCAAGTGCATTTGCGTGGCTGCTCTGGGCTTCGGTGTCTGTGCCTTCACCCTGGAGACTGCACAGCAAGGAGCACAGAGCAGCGGGTAGATGTGACTCAGCAACGGCAGGATGGTTACGTTACTGCGCCACAGAGTCCAGTGCCTCAGTGCCGTATCGGAAAGGAGGTGCTGGCCTGGAGAGGGGTTCAGTGGTTAAGATCACATGTTCCCACTGCAGACGAGGGAGACTATACCCCTTTCCCTTATGAACTCTTCTCCAGTGTGTCTGCTGGTGGAACCCAACAATATTGTGATTGTCAAGTGAATACTGGAATTTTAGGTTTTAGGACCAACACAGTGCTAGAAGAATGTTCAGTTAGCTTAGGTTTAAGAGAGCGGTCATGTTATATCACTAACTTATTCCAGTTCTGTCACACAGAAGACCTTAATAAACATTTGTTACATGCATTTTTTAAAAATATTTATTTATTTATTATGTATACAATATTCTGTCTGTATGCCTGCAGGCCAGAAGAGGGCAGCAGACCCCTTTACAGATGGTTGTGAGCCACCATGTGGTTGCTGGGAATTGAACTCAGGACCTTTGGAAGAGCAGGCAATGCTCTTTACCTCTGAGCCATCTCTCCAGCCCCTACATGCATTTTTTATTAAGGATTATTTTTGAATAACATAAGTACATATAAGTTACATTTCCCCCTTTTTCTTTATAATCACAAAAGTTGGATTTCCAGTGTTTCAGAATAATTATGGAAGATCTAGGACTCTCTCCTCAGTCCCCAACATACGTCTTCAGTGTGTACCGAGTGTCAGGCAGCTCTCTCTGCCTGTAAATACATGCCACCACAGTGAACCTGTTGCTTTGGCGACAGTTTGGTTGTATTTTTAATGAGTTAATTTGGTGGTTTTGTGTCATTTTGGTTGTATTTTTAGCTACTACTTGAGTTTCATGGTTTGCTTTCTTCTTGCTACAGCTTCAAACACCTGGCTGGTTCCGGAAACTAAAGGAGCGATTGTGCAAGGTGGATACGGCCACACAAGTGTGTATGATGAGGTCACCAAGTCCATCTACGTTCACGGCGGTTATAAAGCCTTACCAGGCAATAAGTATGGACTGGTGGATGACCTGTATAGGTACGAAGTCAACACCAAGACTTGGTGAGTAGGCTGAGTAACAGGAGTAGGAGAAGGAGAAGATTGCTAATGAGTGTGTTTGTATTGGCTTTTTTCATGCAGTACGTTTTGATACTATTCTTTCCTCTTCCCCTTCTGCTCCCAAATACTCCCCACCCCCTCCCCATCCTCTTCATGTTCTTCTTCTTTCAGTAAAAAACAGAAACAAATCAAAACAAACAAAACAACTACCACCCCCATACCCAAACCCAAATGAACACACACACACACGCACGCACACGCACGCACACGCACACACACACATACCCACACACATGCACACACACGCACACACACATACATATGCACACATACACACACACGCACGCACACGCACACACACATGCACACACACATACATATGCACACATACACACACATATGCATATGCACACATACACACACACGCACACACAAGCACGCACACACACATGCACATGTGCACACACACACATGGTGGAATTCATTCACTGTTGGCCACCTACTCCTGGCCAGGGGGTGTGCCTCGAGGTGTGGTTGATAGAGCCCGTGTCACTCCACTGGAGACAAGTGTCCTTTACAGAGAGCTTCTCGGTTAGGGTGGGACTTTGTGTCCACTTCTCCTTTCCTTGCTGTGGCTTGAACTTGATCAGGTCTTGAGTGTGCTGTCACAGTCCTGTGAGTTCCTATGAGTGTGAGCCCTGTTGGCATAATATTTTATAGTTGTGTAATAGTGGTGTTTGTAGGATGATGTCACAGAATAGTTTTTGAATTGATTAAATCTTTATGGTAATGTGATACACTGTCATGCAGCAGTAGTACAAAATAACAAATCCCCTATACATAAACAATATAATTTAAAATAGTTTCTGGTCTCGTAGACATACCTACAAGTACCTCTAAACATCCATTTTAGGTGAATAATTTTGTTTACCATCATCATCTCAAGCTTTGATGTTATATGTCCAGGATTTGTTCTTATTTACACTTGTGTTTTAATATTTATTAAATTTACAAAAAGCATTTTTCAGTTTTTTTTTTATTAAAAATTTCTACCTCCTTTCCTCCTCCCATTCCCCCCCCTCCAGTCCAAAGAGCAGTCAGGGTTCCCTGCCCTGTGGGAAGTTCAAGGTCCTCCCCCCTCCATCCATGTCTAGGAAGGTGTGCATCCAAACAGACTAGGCTCCCACAAAGGCAGTACATGCATTAGAATCAAAATCCAGTACCATTGTCCTTGGCTTCTCAGTCAGCCTTCATCGTCAGCCACATTCGGAGAGTCTGGTTTGATCACATGCTCCATCAGTCCCAGTCCAGCTGGCCTTGGTGAGTTCCCATTAGATCAGCTCCACCGTCACAGTGGGTGGGTGCACCCCTCGCAGTCCTGACTTCCTTGCTCATGTTCTCCGTCCTTCTGCTCCTCATTGGGACCTTGGGAGCTCAGTCCAGTGCTCCAATGTGGGTCTCTGTCTCTATCTCCATCCATCGCCAAATGGAAGGTTCTATGGTGATATGCAAGATATTCATCAGTGTGGCTATAGGATAAAGCCAGCTCAGATGCCCTCTCCTCAGCTGCCCATGGAACAAGCTGGGGACATCTCCTTGAACACCTGGGAACCCCTCTAGAGTCAAGTCTCTTGCCAACCCTAAAATGGCTCCCTTAATTACGATATATACTTCACTGTTCCCATATCCACCCTTCCTCCATCCCAACCTTCCCAATTCCCCAAGCTCTCCCCATCCTCCCCTTCTCCCTTCTCTCTCCCCCTCTCCCCTTACCCCCACCCCACCCCCACCCCCAAGCTCCCAATTTTTGCCTGTCAATCTTGTCTACTTCTAATATTCAGGAGGATAACTATATATTTTTCTTTGGGTTCTCCTTTTTATTTAGCATTTTTCAGTTTCACCATCTAATGTGAATGAAATACAAAGCTTGTGGTGTTATGAAATATCTTTCACTTTTTATAAGTAGCAGTGCTACACTCTGCATGCTATACAGCTTTCTCATGCTCGTTTACAACAGTTCTTCTGAGGTGCATGCATGAACGTGACCCTGATGTGTGACCGATTCGCCCCAATTCCCTGTAGCTCCATGAGCTTCCAGCAGCAGGGCGTGCCCTGTTCTCGTCCTCCACAGAGGCAGGTCACGAGCATCCAACTCCTGCCCGTGTAGTTGGTAGAGACAGCAAGCAGCTCAGCGACATTTCAGCGTGTTCCCCCAGCTAATATGGTCACTTCTAATTTATTTGTGTTTATTTTTTTCCTTTTGATAATGTATGACTTATTTATATCCATAACATTCTTTTTTTTTTTGCTGGAAACACTGTTTTCTTTTGTTTTTTGTGTTTATAGTTTTAAAATTTAATTTTTATTGTACTTGTTTCTATTTTAGAATCTTTTTAGAAATTATGCTTTTTGTTTTGTGACAGTCGACATGTCTTCTAAAGCTGTTTGAGCACAAGAATTTAAGGAGAACTTGTTTATTAGATAGTGATTTGTTCTTCTTGCCCACCTTTCACCCCGCACTGTCGGAGGAGAACAGGGCTGTGAGGCTTCCTTTGGCAAGTGGATAATACTGTTTTACCATGACAACCGTGACAAAAGCTAGGAGGTCACAGAATGAAGCATCTTCATGAGCACCCAGGACAAGGGAAATTCATATAATTATTGTAAAAATTCCTCCAAAGTGAAAACAGAAAGAGAAAAGGCATTTCTCTGTCTTGGAGGCAACTAAGTCTGACACCTGACAATTTCTTCTTGTTCTGTAATATATGTGTGTGGTGGGTAGCAGATTTGCATGTGTGTATGTCTGTTATTGTTCGGTGCACATAACATTTGTGCAGTTGCATGTGCACTGTGTGTGCATGCCTGCGGAGGTGGAGGAGTCTTGTCTATCACCATCCATCCACCTTGTTCACTGAGGAAGGGTCCCTCATGTCATCACAGAGCTCGCTGATGCTTCTCATCTGTCTAGTCTGCATTCTCCAAGGACCCTCTGCCTGTCTGTTAGCTCCAGGCCCTGGGGTTCAGGTGGATCACCCCACCCGCCTGGCCTTTATGTGGGTTTTGGGGACTGACCTTCACTCCCTACCCTTGTTTGGTGTGCAGGAAACAGTCCACCATTCGAGCAGACAACTTCTTAACTGAAAACATGGAATCCAGGAGACACATTGCTTTCAGATGTCTGAAAGAAAACAATCAACCTAAAATTCTGTACCTAATGGAAATACTCTTTAAAAAAGCCAACAACATAATGACATTTTCAGGAAAGCAATAACAGAATCAGACAGCAACATACCTCAGCAATAGGAAAGAAAAAAGTGTGTCCTGTCTTATAACTTACTTAAGAAATAGGAATATGTTTGATATCACTCCTGTAATTTAATATTTTATGCTTCTAGTTTATGACAATTCAACATGTTGAAAGATGCCCAAATTTTAATGTTTAGTTAACAAACAACGTTATTCTCACTGTTGGGAAAGTGTTAAGGCGTCAGAGTCAGGATACGCTCAGTCTTTCTACTGCTTTCCTGCTTCCCACGTGGTTAGATCTGGTATGTTGATGTTTAAAGAGTGGAGGAATGTCCCCATTCCTGACTATAAAGCTTCTCACTTCTCCAAGGTTTTTCTTTTCATCTTGTTAATGTGTTGTGATGATTGATACTGCCCTACCCAAGGGTTCCAACTCTGGTTTAAAGTTCTGCTGCCATTATAGTTTTGTTAAATCGGACCGCTCTTGGTGCTTTTATATATCCGTCTATAGATCTTACCGTAGGAGCCTGTCAACATTTTCAGTGTTCCTTGCAAGGTGGTGGGTGTGCATGCATGTGCGTGTGTGTGCATTCATATGCGTGTGCGTGCATTTGCATGTGTATATGTGATAAAAGATTTTGAAAACCTACTTTTCAGGTGAGAGGAAAAGAAGATGCCAGGAATATTTCTGTGCATATAAGTAATATCTATGGTAATAACTATGAGCAGTGTTCCAAATGATTACGGCGTGATCCTGTATTGCTTCTGTACTTACAGCCTTTGAAACCACAGACACTTGGAGAACTTTACAAGGCTGGTACCTAGTTCCATGAACTGATCTCTTCAGGCTTCAGTCTCTTATTTTGGGGTTATTTTTACATCATTGCATTCAAAGCTAATTATTTTATTTTATGCTTTTGGTTTTCTCTAAGATATTTGCCTGTCAGAGATTTTGGAGACATAACAATTTTATATGCCTGTTATTAGGTAAATCACATTTCAGCTAATACTGATGATCATACTTCTCTGTCTGCATAGTGAAAGTCTGAAGGCTTTAAATAAATAAGTGTCTTATTGAATGCTTATCAAGCTGTTATAAGGCTGGCAAAAAAAGCCAGAAAAAGTGCCAACAATTTTCTGAGGAGTTGAATTGTAAGGAAGATTTATTAACTGTGATAATGTAGGGGAAGTGGGCCAAGAGAGTATCATTTTAAGGTTATGTTTGCAGGCTGACCTAGGAGCCATCAAACAGGTGTTGAAAGTGGAAGAAAGGGAACAGTTTGCTAGAGGAATGTTTGCAAAGCCAGTGGCATGGGGTGCGGTACTGAGAGCCAGCAGGCCCCTCCCGTCCTTCGGGGTGTGAGAGAGGGCAGGCCACATGAAAGCAAAGCCAGACAGTGGGTACACATGGTGAGAACGTGTACAAAGTTCAGTTGTTTTTCCTTTCTCAGTGAAATTAAAGTCGAGTCATTAGTTGAAAACGAGGACGTGAAGTAGAGGAGGTTTGGGTTTTGGAAAGAGGTGATGCATGCAGTGACCGCTTTGGAGACAGGAGGAGTGGACAGGCTCGGGAAATGAGCATTGTGAGACTCTGATGTGAGAAGCTGTGATGTATGGCAGAGGTGATTTCAGTATTTTCAGTCCTGTGGTTGAGTATTTGGCTTGAATGAGCAGTTATGGTCTAGATGTTTTTTATTTAGTCTATTGGTCAATATACCAGTTTTCCTAATCATATTATTTAAGATTATAAATTCTTGGTCAAAGGGAGTAGTATCATGTTTGATTTTACCCAAACCATATTCCAATTCAGATGTCTGCTCAATTGCCTTCTGACCATTGAAGAATGAGAATTCCTGACTCCCTGGTATTTCCATGATTTGGTATTGTTTCCATAGAAATTTTTTTGTTATTGTTGTAGGAAATTATGCCTGTTTTTTGTTATGCTTCATTTATATTATCTATCTATCTATCTATCTATCTATCTATCTATCTATCTATCTATCTATCTATCTATCATCTATCTGTCTTTCTGGCTGTCTATCTATCTAATCTATCATCTGTATCTATCTGTCTATCTATCTATCTATCATCTATCTATCTATATCTATCTATCTATCTATCTATCTATCTATCTATCTATCTATCTATCTATCTATCTATCTATCTATCATCTACCTATCTTCTATCTATCATCTGTCTATCTAATCTATCATCTATCTATCTATCTATCTATCTATCTATCTATCTATCTATCTATCATCTACCTACCTATCAATCTTATCTATCATCTATCTGGCTGTTTATACATCTGTGTATATATATGTCTGTCTATATATGTATGTATGTATGTATGTATGTATGTATGTATCTATCTATCTATCTATCTATCTATCTATCTATCATCTATCTACCTATCTATCTATGTATCTATCTTGGTGTGGCTAGTGTAGGTACACTTCAGCATACATATATGCCTGTGCACATGTGTGTGCATATATGTGGAGGCCAGAAATTTGTATTGCTCTTCTGCCTTATTCCCTGTTGTATTCTCAAGCCTCTCCCTGCACCAGGTGCTTATTGATTTGGCTAGTCCGAGTAGCCAGTGAGCTCCAAGATTTACTCTTCTCCACACTCATCCCTGAGGTGAAGGCACATTCTTCTGTGCTTGGCTTGGGTGCTAGCGATCAGAACACAGGGCCTCTTGCTTCCTGTGTGACAGATGCTTTCTTTACTGGTGAGCCATCTCTTTGGCCCTGCAACTTTGGTTTCCATTTGTGTTTTCTCTTGTACTAGTAAGGTGGAGTATCTTTTCATATATATTGTCCATGTAGTGCTTTTTTGAAATTTTGTGCAAATATTCTACCCATTTTATTGTACTTGATAGACTGTGTATATTATTTTTTTTGCAGTATTAGTTTATCTTGCATTTTGCAAATGTTTTGTCAGATTGTGGAATATCATTCTACTCATTTGTCATTATTTGATAACTAGAACTTACATATATAGTCAAGGAAATGTATTTTTGTTTCTTTTGTAGGTTATGCTTTGTATTTTGCTTCTGTAACACTAGTCTACTGTCGCAAGGAGGCACCGCTTGTTCATCCTGGCTGCCCGGCTAGCTTAGCTCCAAAATAACCACACAGAAACTGTATTAATTAAATCACGGCTTGGCCCATTAGCCCTAGCTTCTTATTGGCTAACTCTTACTTATTAATTTAACCCATTTCTATTAATCTGTGTATGGCCACATGGCAGTGGCTTACCAGGTAAAATTCCCAGCATCTGTCTCCGGTAGATCCATGGCGTCTCTCTCACTCTGCCTTCTTCCTCCCAGCATTCCGTTTAATTTTCCTTGCCTACCTAAGTTCTGCCCTATCAACAGCCCCGAAGCAGTTTCTTTATTGACCAATGAAAGCAACACAAAGACAGAAGGACCTCTTACACCAGGCTATAATATTTCATATTTTTATAAATGATTTTCAGGTTTTTTTCTAATTAGTTTCACAGTTAATTTCCAGCTAAGTTGAGACTTGTATGTAGGGGCGTGTGCAGTAGGTACTCCCTTGATGTTGTTCATAACAGTTCATTCCTTTGAGTGTCTACAGTATGTAAGACATCAATAAGAAAATTACCTCCAGGTAATTAATATTTTCGTGCTTTTCTCAATGAAACCTGTATGTTTTAAAATCAAAACTCACATTTATTTTAGTGTGTGTTGTGTGTGTGTGTGTCTGTCTGTGTGTGTATATAGGCTGCAGTATGTTTATGGGCATCAGAGGACATCGTGGGTGGGGTTGGCTTTCTCCTCCCATCGTGAGTTCTTGGATTGTCTCAGCTTGTCATGCGTGGCAGCAAACATCCTTACCCACTGGCCGGTCTCACCTG
>NC_022015.1:85059966-85076158 GCF_000317375.1 Microtus ochrogaster
TTTTTTTTTTTTTTTTTTTTTTTTTTTTTTTTTTTTTTTTAAGGATGCCATTACATATCACCATGTGCCTCATGTCTCCTAGAAACAGAAATGCATTTTTTCATGCTGGCACTGAGAAGAACAGAAATGCGTTCTGTCACAGCCCGCGTTGAGAATGCGCAGGCTCCTAGTTCTGGAGCATGAGCCCCAGATCTCTGGCCCTGGCGAAGCTCCCAGGAAACGTCCTCTGCTCTGCTAGTGTTTGGGGCATCCTGGGTGTCCTCAGCTGTAACTACACCCTCCTATTCTGAATTGTTGTCTGTACATGACCTGCTTTATAGAGATGCCGGTCACTGAATTTAGGGTCTATCTGAATTTAATATTAGCTTGATTTTGTTTATCTACCTTCAACTGTGACTCTCTTTACTCCAGCACACACGATTGCAGATACTCCATTTCCAAATGAGGTCACATTCTGAGTTTGTAGGTATATGCTAACTTTGGGGAGAATACTGTACATTCAGTGACTGTTGTATTTTTTCTTACTGTTTTTCTCTTGATGGAAGTAAGACTGATAATTATATTTTGTGTCAGACTTGCTGATTTTAGTAATTTCTGTTTTTTTTATAGTAGTTGGTCCGATTCTATATGGATAATCTGAATAAAACCCTTCCTGGGTTTTAATTCATTCTTGTCTCTTCCTGTGCTCTTCATCCTCACCCCAGTGTAGAGCAGAGGGAGGTGACGGCTGATTACTGCATGTCCTTGTTCCTCAGATGTAGAGAAATGCTTTTGGGCTTCCTCCAGTAAGAGCGGTGTCACTGTGGGTTTCGTGGAAACCGTTATTAGGAAGGTTTAGCAAGCTACCTTAACAGTTTCTACTTTCATTCGTATACGTCACCTTGTACACAAATCAACTCAGAAGGGACCAAAGACTGCATTGTAAAACCCGAGACTCTGAAGCTGCCGGGAGAAAACACAGTGTCCTGCGGGACAGAAGTGCAGGGAAGGCTTTCTGGATGGGCTCCATTTCTCATGAATATTGTCAGCAGTTGAAAGCTAGGACTTAATACACTACAGAGCTTCTCTGTGGTATAGGAAGAGTCATCCAAATGAAGAAGAAGCCTGCAGAGTGGGAGAATCTTTGTCAACTACACATCTCAGAGGATTAATACCAGTATATACAAAGAACTAAAAAAAAAAAAATCAAGAAAATAAATAACCCAGCTAAAAGTTGGCTCTGGATATGAATAGAATTCTCAAAAGAAGAATTTAAAACTGCTAAATTTAAAAGCATTCAACATTCTGATTGTAGTTCATTTGAGATTTCATCTTACCTTGGACAATATGGCTGTGGTCTAGAAAGCAGCCAGCTGCAAATACGTGAGCATGCAGGGAAATGGAAGCCCCCGTTCGCTGTTGACGGGGTTGCCTACTCTGTGGAGAACTCCCAGAGTGCTAGGATCAGGTCTTCTGTAAGATCCAGCCCTGCTGCTCCGTGGCATCTACCCAAAGGCCTTGGCGTCTTACTCCACAGCTTTTTGCTCAACCATGTTCTTTGCTGCCGTAGTCACAGGAGCTGGTAAATGGAGACAGCCTAAGTGTTCTTCAGCTGCAGAATGGAGAGTGAACATGTGATACACAACAGAATTCTATTTAGCTGATAAAGGAAATTTAATCATGGTATTTGCAGGTAAATAGATGGAATTAGACAGTGACTATACAGAGTGAAGTAACAGAGCCACAAAGACAATGCCACACCTTCTTTCTTATTTGTGGATCCTAGCTCCAAGTCTTTTGATGTCAGTGTATAACCTGGAGTCACTAAAGAAAAGGGACCACGAGGGCAGAGAGAGCCCTAGGAAAGAGGCTGCAGGATACAAGTGCTGTGAAAGGGGACGTGTGTGGGATAGACTAACAAACTCCAGGGCCAGCCATGGGGCACCTTCCTTTGGTTTGTGGGACGGCAAGTCCAAGAGACTCTCAGAACAACGTAGGATGTTGTCATTGTCCCTGCTTTTCTCTTTGGACTAAGGTAAGCCCTTATAGCTAAGATTAAGACAACTTCAGACCCAAGACTCGGAGGTCTGGAACTGACCGGGAAGCCTGCTCTCTGAAGACTAGCTCTCATTGTATCTGAAGTTTCTCTGTAAGTTGCTAAGGGGCCAAAAGCCATCAGTGGTCCTATCCAGTGTCAATCCTACTGACCCCAGCGATAACTAGCTGTCCAGTATAGCCCCCATAATGCATTAGTAGTGCATATATCTTGGGAGTAACCAATGGGTGTTGATTGGAAAGGGATTGATTCCTGGTGTTGTAATCCTAGCCAATCACCTGTAGCTGGTGAGGTCATGGAGCCCAGAGGATAACCTGTTGCTAACTTTTTCCTAAACTTATAGTTCCAAACTTTATTCTGAAAACCTACCATATACCTACAGACAAGTGCAACTCTCAGTCCTCATCAGAGAAGCTTCTCTTTCCGCAGACGGAGACTGTCTTAGTCAGGAGAGTATACATCTGGTTCCACAGGTAGTGTGAAGAGATAGCGACACTGGGCTTGACATGGGCTTGTAACACACTTTGCCCAACAAGGCCACACCTCCTAATCCTTTCATATAGTGATGAAAGCAAGCATACAAATATATAAGCCTGGTGGCCAAGTATTCAAATATATGAGCCTATGTGGGCCATTCTTATTCAAACCACCGTAGAGTCATTACAGAAATCTACAACTAATCAAAATTAGCAGAGCAGCAGTGTAGCGCCCAGCCCTGATTGATACATGTACCTCACAACCCTTACACCTAAAGCTCAGAAAAGGGCACAGGGAGATTAATAGTGGGGGCCAGGATGTCTGCTGCGAGACAGTGACATCTCTTGATGGAAGGGCTATCTTGCCCACAGAATCTAAAACTTCCAGTCTGATGGCAACATCAGTTGGCGTGCCAGTGTGGATGGGACATTAAATGAAGAATTACAGCAGTTAGTGGCTGCTGAGAAAGGGGTTGTCTTCTCCAAAGATGAGCCCCTGATAGCTTATCTAATCCTAGTATCCAGCCATAAAACACACCACACGTACACAATGTAATGCCAAGTGACCTTAGAAGGTTGTGTGTGTGTGTGTGTGTGTGCACATACACACACTTGCAATAGTAGTTAATGAGAAAGGCCATGAATTGTAGAGGGGTGCACACACGAGAGGGTTTGGAGCGGGGTGAGGAATGAGGGAAAGGATGCAAATTCATTCTGTGTGGAGAAATGTTGTAAGGAGGCTGCTTGCTTGGCCCATTAGCCCTAGCTTCTTATTGGCTCTTACATATTAATTTAACCCATTTCTATTCATCTGTGTATCACCACGTAGCTGTGGTTTACTGGCAAGATTCCAATTGGCATCTCTCTCTGGAGGCTTCATGGCTTCTCTGACTCCACCTTCTTCTTCCCAGCATTCGGTTTAGTTTTCCCCACCTAGCTCTGTTCTACTCTATCAGGGCAAACCAGTTTCTTTATTCATTAACTAATAAAAGCAACACATAGACAAAAGGACCTCCCACACCAGAGAAAATCTTTTTTAAAAAGTTACATTTAAAACACTTTTCCTTCCTCTCTTGGTTTGCTAACAGCTTGTATCAAAATTCCTTTGAGAGTTGGTTATCTGATGTTTTCCCCAAAGTAATATGGCTAATTATCATGATTTATTTTAGCAACTCAACTTAAATCAACTGTGGTCTAACATTGCTGTTGGTTTTTGGTTTGCCAATATTTTGATGAGGAACTTTAAAAAATCTTTGTTAATATCTGAGATATGATCATGTTTTCCTTGAATTATTCATATTAATAGTTTGATGTTAGTGTTTTATCAGATACACTTATTTGGGGGAGCATTCTTTTTAATGCTATAGATCACATTTGTAAAATCAGAATTTTTTCCTTAGTATTTTTAAATTATAGCCCTTAAGACAACTAAGGTGAATTTTTTATGTATAGAATTTTACCAATGGAATTTATTACATTTATTAGAAGAATATTCAGATCATCTCTGCCTGATTCGAAATTGACATTATTCATTAAATTATTATAACGGTACTATTAGTACAGTAAAATCCCCTTTAAGATCTATTAATTATTTGATGGGTTTCCTTGTGATTTTCATACACGCATGTTGTGTATTTGATCCTGTTTACTGTCTGTCCTCCATGTCACTAGTGACTTTACTGTTGTCTTCATGTAACTTTTAGGTTTCACATGAGAGAGAGCCCGTGACATTTGACTGTTTGAATAGGGCTCATTTTCCTTCATGTGATGTTGATTCAGTAAACAAGTTTAGCTCATCTGCTTCCCTGAGAACGATGTTTCTGTAAGGCTGTGTAGCACCTCACTGTGTAACCAGGTCTTCTCTGTTCGCTTGTCTCTTGCACTTGGGCAAGGTGGGCTTGCAGTGCAGTAGGTGTGCCTGACCCTGTGGTAAACCAGTGCCGATCCCCTTGGGTGTGCCCCAGACATGGGAAAACTGAACCATAAGGTCGTTCTCTTGCTTTCATAGTGTTCATACGTATTTGCAGTGGATGTGAAAATTGACTATATGATAAACAGATTGTATAGCGTGTAGTTTGACTTTTTTTCACGTAGCAATGTGTATTTAAAGTTCCACCATGTCTTTTCTTCCTGAATTGCATTCCATTGCATGTTCGAAGTGCTTGCTTATCCATTTACATGTTGAAGAGTATCCCAAAGGCTTCCAGATTGTGTCAGTTGTAGATAAAACTGTCAAGAATATCTGCATGCAGGTACTTTAGTGAATGAAAGTTTTAACCCACTAATAAATACTAAGACTCACAATTCCTTGGTTGTGCATTAATTAGAATTATGTTTAATATTGTAATAAGGTGCTAAATTACCTTTCAAAGAGACTACTATTTTTTATGCCTTGCATCAGTGGATAGGAATTTTTGTTAGGTTTCAGTAATGTCAATAATTTCAGTTTTATCATTTTAATAGGTGCTATTTCAGTCTGCATTCCCTTGATCACACAGAGTGAATGTATTTTTATTCATATATTCATACCCATGTGCTTTTTTCGGAAGGCATATTTGGCACTGCAAGCACTGTTTTTTGTTTTATTTTAAGGTTTCTTTGTATAATTTGGAAAACATTCTTTTGTCAGGTATTGTGCTGCATATGTTCTATGACAGTTTGTGGCTTGTGCTTTTATTCTCTGAGCAATATTTTTTCTGCTACAGAAAAAAATTGATTTTAAATAAAACTTCCTCAATTAATTTTCGATTTGTGCTTTTTGGTACTTCTAAAAATTCATCATCAAACCTAGTTCCTAGATTTTCTTCCTATGTTATCTTCTAGGAATTTATCATTCTTCACGTATGCTTACTATTTATGCTAGGTTAGTTTTATTCAACAGTGTAATGCATGTGTGTGGTATGCATATGTGCCAGCATGTATGTTCGTGTGTGTGCGGGTGCACATGTGTGTGTTGCACAAGCTTGTGTGTGTGCTTGCAATGTGGATATCTGAGATTGACTTCATGTAGTGTTCTCCGTCATGCACCACATTGTATATTGACCAGATCCTCTGGAGCTCGCCATTTTGGCTATTTTAATGAGCTAGTTTATCCCAAAATTCCATCTCTGGAATGACGGGCAGCCCACCACACCTGGGCTTTTATATGGGTTCTGGAGGTCCTCATACTTGCAGGGCAAGCACTTTACGTGTGTGTGTGTGTGTGTGTGTGTGTGTGTGTGTGTGTGTGAAGCTTTAGAGATGTCTGTTTTGTCTTCCTGTCTTCCTGTTGGAGAACCTCTGTTTTACTGTCCAGGAATTGGAGGTGCGTGGGCTCAGTGACCTGATTCTCCTTGGGGTGGTACCATTGTCTCGTATGCAGAGTCTTGGGGGCACTACGCTGGGGTCTCCTAAGCTTGGCTGTCTGACATAGACCCTCTGCTTTATTGAGTGAGGTAGGATAAACATTTGACTCCCCTTTAGTCACATAAACCTGGTTGATCACTCCCGTCTCTGCTGAGAGCAAATGTGGAAATTCACCCAGGCGTCTCAGACTTGTTCCTGGCATAGACCTTCTGTAAGTACGGGGACATGAGAACTGTGGTAACCTAATCCCCTTAGTGAGATATCATTGACCCACTAGGAGCCGCTAGGAAACAAGGAGTGAAAGAGAGTTGTTCCCTGGCTTTCCCTCCTCGTTAGGGGTCTGTCATTCCTATTGGTGTGTGTTGAAGAGGAGAAGATGATGGGAAGACAGAGAGGGCTGGCCTGATTCCGTGTAACATAGACTGTGCCCTTTCCCCTTTCCTTGGAGGAGTGGAGATTACACTCAGGGCCTGTGCATGCAAGGCGGGAACTCTGCAGCCGAGCTGTGTATTCCCAGCCACATCCTGACTTCGTTGCTTTGTATTTGAAGCGGGATTCACCACACTGCCCAGGCAGGCATTGAGTGTGATCCTTCTGTCTTAGTCTCTAAGGAGCTGGCATCTCAGGCTTGTGCCACCGGGCCAGATGAGCTTCTAACCAAAACTTGGTAGATATTCTTGAGTAGGTATTTAATGTTACTCTAAATAAAGGTTCATGAGATCTTAAAATTTTCTTTAAAACTATTTTTTTAATTTTAATTAAAGTTCTTTTCCTGGAGAGGATGTGGAACTCTGGATATTGTCACTTTAGGAGCCTGTTTCAGATTCTCTAAACATTAAATGACTTAAAAATCCATGGTTTTAGAGACTGTACACAAATTAGCTATTTTATAGATGTTTGCTGTGCTTATATTTTTATCAGAATGGTTAGAAGGTATTGATTTATATTGTTAATAATCTTTATATATTGGTTATTCAGAGCAGTTTATAATTCCAAGCATATATTTATAATACTTTCTGTAAACTTTACTGTTTCTGAAAGATACATTTTAGAGGATTCATTTTTAGCTGTGTGCGTCCATGTGTGCATGTGTGCGTGAGCACAGGGCCTGTGGAGGCCAGCGTTCTCAGATCCTTCTGGAGCTGCCTGATGTTGAAGTGTTCCTAACTGCTGTGCCACGTCTCCAGCCTGCGTGTTCAGTTCTTAATTCCTCCGCATTATGGGTGTATCCAAAGAACCTGCATACAAATAAGTGCAACCCATGCGAAAGTATATTAGAACTGATCATTGAAGTAGAAATTAGCAACGTTTCTATCTGGGTTCTGGGTATTTGATAATGTTTATCTCATGGAAATTCATTGAGTTTTTTAACTTAAGGTATCTTCACTTTTGTGTATAAATTTTAATTAAACATAAAGGCTCAGTAAGGGGTCCTTATCAATTTTATAATTTTAACCCCATGTATTTTGGACAAATTTTACTATATTTAACTTTGTACTTGTTGTAGCAAAAAAAAAAAAAAAAAAAAAAAAAACCAAAAACAAAGAACAAAAAACTTTGGTGTCTTGTTCCTGGACTTTGAGGTAGACTGGTTTCCTACCTTCATAAGTAAATAAATCATTCAAAATATAAAGTATTAAAGATTCTATATTATGCTTCCCTCAAAGCATTCTGAGATTCCAGAAATAGTCTTAGAATATCAGAACCTGGAAGTTATTACAAGTGTTTAAAATACATGTATTCCCCCCTCATAATTCCCAGAAAGAATTTGTGTATACAAAGTCCGTACTTTATTTATAAGGTGAGGGAAGTCTCTATCCTTTGTAATGCGTTTTTGAATTTCATTCTGTAGGACTATTTTGAGAGAGAGTGGGTTTGCCAGATGCCTTCACTCAGCTGTCCTAATCAATGGAGCTATGCTTGTTTTTGGAGGAAACACTCATAATGACACTTCCCTGAGTAACGGTGCAAAATGTTTTTCTGCCGATTTCCTGGCATATGACATAGGTATGTATCTGTTAGGACCGTACAAAGAGGAAAATACCAGAGCATTTACTCAAGTCGATTGACCCACAGAATGTGTTTGCTGTGCTGGAGATCAGTGTAGTGCTAGGTATGGATTGGATTGTGTGTTTCAGCACAGTGGGCAGATAGATGAGGCTACGAGAACAGATGTGTGGGGACAAGAAGGAGAAGCAGAGGTCAGATGGCTGGTAGACGCTTGAGTGTTGTGTCCTTACTGGAATATTGTATAAGCCTCTTGTGTCTCTTACTAATTAGTTTTGATACGGATAGATGTGTGATACTATCGAACTATCAAATTAAGACCGTAGGAATCCAAACACTTCAGATTCAGTAGAAATCAACAAAGCTTAGTTTTGTTATACAAATATATACAGAATGTTTACAGAGTGTGGGAGGGAAGTTCATTGAGAGGGATGTTTCAAAGGAGATAATGAAATCACGAGACAACATAGAAGTCCAGGCTGAATCTGGGGATGTGAAGACACTAAATGCGGCCTTTCCAGACAACCAGAGCTGGCTGTATCTCTGCTTGTTCATTGTGCTGATGTTACTGTTGGTTGTATGTGAACGTGGATGCGTTCATTGAAATACTTCATTTACCACTCCAGTACAGCATTGTCGTAAAATATTGCTTCTCTAATTGTGATTACTAAAACATAAGAGTGCCTTTTATCGATGGTGAGAATCAAGTACTATATCAAATTCAAAGCTATTCACTTGATCTATAAAATAAAGGAGACTAATTAGATGGGACAGATGTAGTCGTTTACGTCTTAAAGAGCATGATCTGGGTTGTTAGATTATTTCCCATGGTCACACAGGGAAGATCAACTGATCATAAGTGCTTTGATCGCGACGCTCTCGTAAGTTAGGAATGATAAGCTGTGGTGGGTTGTGATTATTCAGTCTTAGATGAGAATGTGTGACTTCTGAAATAATGGTGCACGGGGAGCTTGTTTATCTGTTTATGTTATAATGGTGCATGGGGAGCTTGTTTATCTGTTTTGTTCTTCCATATTCGCCTATGAAATTTCTTCAAGTGAAAGTGAGCTAGGATGTCACTGTCACTGCAAACCCACAGAACCCAGTAGGGTTTGGAACTTTTACGTTCATTTTTTTTTTTATTTTTTTTTTTAGTGAGCTTCTGTCTACACAGTGCTCATATTTTAATGAACTGTTTAAGATTGAGCTTTTTCTGGTAAGTGATGTATTGAGAACCTGTATTTATTCTTCCACATTATTGAAAATTATATTTCAGTTTTATGTGTCAAAAACCTCATAGAAGCTAAAAATCCCAAGTTTTGTTTCAGAGAGAAATGGGGAGAGAGGTTGGATTATCATTGTTCTAATTCATGTAAGCACCAGTGACTGCTAAAGGCTTTGTTTATGAAGTGTGTTACTAACTCGTCTGTCAGGACTTCAAAAAGGCAGAAGTAACAGGAGTATAGTGGCCATGGTTCTAAGAGTTGTAGTCTGTCTGCTTGACTATATTGTCCACTCCACGCTCTCAATGTCCCATACATTCTCAGATGACAGACTTAATAATGCTTATTTCTTAATGCTGCGGGTCTGTAGAAGCAAATATCTATTTTATGTTGAAATAAATTTATTCAGACTGGAAGAAGAAAAGCATAGTTTAGGCAGTTTTATGTTTTAACAAAGCACATTTTTGACCCTTGTTAACACTGTCAACAAATCATAAAGCCAACCATCAAACTCAGCGTTAGATAAACTTTTTTTTTTAACTCAATTTTATTATTTGTATGTACTTCACAGTAAAGTCCTCTTATGTTCTTTGTAATTTTACTTCTTGACAACATCAAATGTTACAGGATTTTCACGAATACAATATTTTAGTATTTTTTTTTACATAAAAGATTTTTTTCAAGTAATTATTTTATTGTCCCTTGGAAGCAAAGATAGACATTTTAATGAACCAAAGAGAAGATGGATTTTAAGATCGCGTTTGCTTTCTCATACAAGGACTGTTTATTGAAATGCAATGCGTCTGAGGTGTTCCATGGGTTTTCACTTTGCCCATGCCAATTTCTCATTGTTCTGAAACTCACAGTTTCAACCTTGGTGCCACTGTATATTTCATACAGTAAAACCACTCATCTGTGGAAATATTACTGTCTTCACAGTGCTCATTATATTGTGTGGTAGAGGTTTAGCCAGCGTGTGTTGCTGCTTTTCAAGCTGCTGCTGTCTGCAGTGGAATTCCTTGGGAAGGTTGTTGGGAAAATCCAAACAAAAGAAAAGCAGGCTTGACTAGGCCAGTTGTTAGAGCTTGGTCACTAGACATGTATATTTTCAGAAAGGGGCTGACCGAAGGGACTGCAGAGCACTCAGTGGCTAAGAGGAGTGCAGAGGACTCCAGTTCAGGTCCCAGCAGCTACGCCTGCCTGTGACACAAGCCCTGGAGGGTCTGACGGCCTCTTAGGTCCTCTGTGGGCAACTACAAAGCACACATTCCCATCCCAGACACACACATTCACATATAATCAAAGTAAAACAAAGTCTCTAGAGAGTGAGTGAAGGGGCGTGGGAGAAGGATTGGTTAAGAGTGGCAGAGGCCCAGGTTTGTGTTCCACGACCCATGCTGGGTGGCCCACACCTGTCTGTAACTCCTGCTCCAGAGGACCTATCTTCCGTAGCTTCCAGGGGCACTGGCATTCATGTGCATTATTCACACACATACATATAATGATAAATAGATTAAAAAGAGACAGAAAACAGCTAATAATATAACCAGAGCTAGTGAATGAGCCTCGGCCAACTCTACTGCTTAGGGCTTATTACTTAAAGATTCATTGCAAACCTAGCATTAACTCAGATTTCAGAATCTGAGGTTTTTATTTATTTATTTTGTTATTGTTAGTGATAGTGTTGTCTTTAAAGAGCTGTCAGGTACCTTTTTTCAAGAATAAAATTTATATTTTTTTTTCTGTTAAAGACAGACCTTTGTTTAGAATTAATATAAAAGTCTGAAACAAAATGAAAAACAATTTTTTTTTGGTTTTAAAAAGATACTAGAAAGATGAAGGTGTAAACTCTGAGTTAGGTGATTTTGGAACCAGGCAGAGGGGCAGGATTTCTCTGACAGTGTCTTACACACGCCGGAAATGGAAACTGTGTGCCCCATTTAGTTAGTGATGGTTCCATAGCAGACTCTTGTAACATGATGCTTTCACTTAGGCACCAGTTCCCTGGTAGTGATCACATAAAAATGTTAAAATTGGAAAAACAACTCCAGATTTTCAGCAGTAATATTTTAATTGGTATTGGCAAAATATTGATTTGTATGTTTAACTGTGTTATTATACAGCAGAGCCTACCTAGTTTATGACGCAGAGCATCGTGGAGTGTTATGTATGAATCATGTTGAATGGATGCAGCCCTGTAATCCATAATTTCATGACAAAATCATATGAATTAATCTACTCATTTATTTTTGGGGACATTCCAACAAAGCTCTGAAAATTCTAACTGGCTTGTCCTTCATGCTTGATTGTATTTTCATTTCCTGGAGTTTTTTTTTGTCAGTATTTCCCAGTTTTACTGTGTTTTCATGACTTCTCTTTGGTGGAACCGGCCCCTCTTGCTGAGCCTCACCAAAAAGAGCCAGTTTGTTACTGTGTAGGTCAAGAAACCTTCCCCTCCTCTTTCTGTGGTGAGTCCTTGTCTGATGTGTTACCTTCCCCTTGGTATCTGGTAAGGAAAGCAGTGTTTGCTGCTGCAGCTGCCTGCTGCTCCCTCCCCTGCCTCTTCCTATCCCTCCTGCTTTAAAGAAGGAAAATAAATAAGGGGAAAATGTTACCTTTGGCTTGTGGAAGTGGACAGCCAGGTTTGCCTGGCACTTCCTGCAGTGCACGGTTTTACCCAGACTTCATAGTGCAGTCTTAGAGTGTCTGTATCTGGTGTGCAGTTACAGAGGAAGATGAGCTGGTGGCTAACTGTCTTTAAACCCAGTCACACAAGTTGAGGTGGTGTATTCAAAATCTGAAGTAAATCTTAATTCAGAGAGTTTTGTTCTATCACTCTCATATCTACCCCCCCCCACACACATATAACAGGCACAATTTGAACGGCCTTTTAGTTGGGCAGAGGGCATACACACTTATCCGTGTAACAAAGACATCAGCTGTGGTACAGTTGGGATTTGATTGTAATGTCTATGGCATGTTTGTATTTTACTGTCTGACCCATAAGCTGACCAGGAAATAGTGACCTCAGCATGGAGAGTCACAGCCAAGGAGAGCAGCGAAGGATGCACGAGCAGCGAATGCCAGCTTCTTACCACTTCCCCAAGCTTGAGAGATTGTGTTTTATCTGTGGGTCTTAGTGTTTGGTTTTCCTTCAATAAAGGCTGTCCTGAGTGCTGTCTGAAGCACAGGCTGGTCTCAAACTCACAGTGATCTTGTCATGGATCTCTGAGTCCTGCTGTCACACGTGTGAGCCACTGTGCCTGACCAGAGATTGCTTTAAATAGGAAAATCACAAAGTAGCCTAGAAAGAAAACAGGAACCAAGAGAGTGTTTGTATAGAAGGCCGGTGGATGGGCTGGAGAAAGCAGCCATGAATATAGAGGCAGACAGTCCACATCGAGCATTAACAAGTAGAATCCAGCACCATTTCAAATAGCGAGATATAACTAAGTGGGACTTATTTTGGAGATGAAGTTGTGATTAATTATCAAGGAATGTTTAAGTATAGCTTCTTATATGAAGACCATGGGAGCCAACAGGGAATACTGATTTATGTTAAACACAGTGAAATCGTCTCAAGTTTTGGAGACAGGCAGCGATGCCCATTGTGACTAGCAGAGAAGCTGTAGAGTTACAATAACCAAGGTGACACTATGGTATATTTAGAATATTAAGGAAGTTTTGACTCCTAAAAGTATAAACAAACCTTATTCGATCACCAACAATTATAAGGTGGAAAACATTTGGCAGCAGTAAGACATCATTTTTCCCTTCACCAAAATATTGAAGAGGTTAAATATTTTATTTATATCTGCCTTGTTTCAACCCTTGTATATATACAACCTCTTCTTTCCTTTTCAACCATGCTCTTAAAATTGACTCATAAAGCTTAGTGCTTAAAGCAGTTGTTACCCCCTCATATTGTATGTACGAGTGTTTTGCTTGCATATATGTCTGTGTACCACTTATGTGCCTGGTGCCTGCAGAGGCCGGAGAGGGCATTGGATGTCCTGGAGTGGGAGTTACAGACAGCTGGGAGTTGTCAGGTGGAAGCTGGGAATCAAACCAGGACCCTTTAGAAGAGAGCCAGTGCTCTTAACTGCTGAGTCTCTCCAGTCCCAAGAATTGTATAAACAGAATTCTTACAGAATTATAGGTGTGTATTTTCATGGGATTTGTAGAAAAGTTAGCCAACAAATGCATTCTTTCCTGCATTATTTTCTGCATAGTCAGTAAGTGAAATTAATATCAGGACTTCAGCTCAAATTCGTCAAATAGTTATATATATCTCCGCATTGATAACTCGTTCTGATGGTGCAGTGTGTTAATATTTGAGTTTCAGCCCAGTAGCTTTAACTTCTTATCTTCCTTGTGTTTAGTGTTTGGTTTGTAAACAAATCCCTTGCAGCACTGTGTTTCACAGATGTATTCTAAGGAGTGTATTTACTCTGCTCTTTATTCTGTTGCTGTGGAGTGTAGTCTATAATTCTGTGTAGAATTTGTTTTGAATCATCTAAGTGTGAACTGATTATGGAGAGAACATGACTGGGCTGTTCTAAAAGTGTATTTTCTTCTGGCAGAAAGTGTGATTGCAGCTAAAGCGAATAACAACCATCGAGACTACAGTCAGAGTAGACCACATGGGAGCAAATTATTGACCTGGTGTTGATGCTGATATATTCAGTTTGTTCTTAAACATCTGGCTGGTGTATTTGCATTGTTCCTTTTATCTGTTCTCACCATACAGTTACAGGTGTAGGATGGGCAGGCACGTTGGTGTGTCAGGCCACACGCTGGTGTGACAGTGTTGCATGCCGGTGTGGTAGGCTGCATGTTGGTGTAGGACGGGCAGGTGGGTGTGGCAGGTTGCACGCGTGACACGAGGTCGGAGCTAACTGCTTACGCAGGGCATGTGGTTCCCGTGATCTTGATCTGCCATCTCCTCTTTTTATTGATGGTGCTGTCCACTCAGGATAGAAGATTCTGATTATATGGTCACTTGCTAGTCCGTGGCCTGTGCTGTCTACACAGAGTGCGGGACTAAAGGTCTGTCATTTGTCACTGCTGATGGCGTGACCACGGACATGTGGATCCAGGGCACTGTGCAGAGCTTGTCGCAGACTCCATATGCTGCTCTCGCAAGGGTGACGTCACCAGTGGCTGGAGGCCGCATGCTGCTGTCTGTGTTTCTGGGCCTTAGCAGATGAATATTCCTGCCCAGGAGTTGAGTCACAGTCCACATCTGTGGCTGTCTTCTGCTTCATGGCTGGCAACGTTGTCCTAAATGTTGAGTCTGCTGCCTTCAGAGTTCAGAGCAGTCTGGTGTGGTAGCAGTGTGATAATTGTTTTATTTATTTTAAATTTTAATAAGAGGGCATATTGCTCTTGGCCATTGGACCCTCATATATTTTAGCAATACGGAAAGTCTGTAGTTTTGTATAATTTACCTTATGTTGTTTGGAGGGCACCTGTCTTAATAAGGTTTCCATTGAATTGATTGTTCTCAATATTCTGATCCTATTAGCACATATCAAAACAGTGTTATGTGTTTTCAATATATTGTAATACTATACTTTGTAGAGCAAATTTTAATTGGCCTTAATAATAAAACCCAGAGACAGATATTTGGGGGTGAAAGCTGGGAGATCAGAGACGCAGAGCAGCCAGCCCCTAGAGTTCTTAGGTCTCCCAGTGCTCAGACTGAGTGAGCAAGATCCTCTCTCTGTGACTCCTCAAACTGAATCCTGAGCTCCTGCCTCCTCCACCCAGCCACATCCCCTCCTGTATCTATCTCCCTGCTGCTGGGATTAAAGGTGTGTGCCACCACTGCCTGGTCTCTCTGTGACTCCTCAAACTGAATCCTGAGCTCCTGCCTCCTCCACCCAGCCACATCCCCTCCTGTATCTATCTCCCTGCTGCTGGGATTAAAGGCTTGTGTGTGCCACCACTGCCCGGTCTCTCTGGCTAACTAGTGGCTAAACTCTGCACTCTGATCTTCAGGCAAGCTTTATTTGTTAAAGCACAAACAGTATCACCACAATTCTCAATGCAAAGTTTATAAATAATTAACAATGTAAATTACGTTTACTGAATTGGATGAGTGATTGACATCTAACTACCTGAATTCATTAGTTGATTCTAACATTCCCATCAGTTTTCTTCCTCAGAGCTTGTACCAAAATCCTTTAAACATGTTATTTAAAATACTGATATGCCTAATTATGGAAAGGCAAAGGTTGTGACTTAAATCTGACACATGTTGCTTGACATGCTTAGATATAATTCTTCATTTATAGCAAGGCAATTCCTTAGTAGACTCCGTGAGTTCTCGTGAAGACTTTTTCAGTTATGTAGACAGGCATCTCTTTGAAAGTGATTTTATGCAAATTTCATTTTAGTAAATACACGTTATACATATTTCTTAAACCATAACACAAAGGTTTGGCACTCTGTTTTATGCACAGGCCTTTGTTATAGATTTAAAAAAATGTGATCTAAAGGAATGGGATGATGTCTTAGTGGAATGCTTCCTGTGGAAGCCTGAGGACCTGAGTTCAAATCCCCAGAACCCGTGCAACATCTCACATTGTAGAACATCTACATTCACAGTGCTGCTAAGGAGAGCTAGGAGGTGGAGACCCGAATCCCTGGGAGCTCTAGGCCAGCTAAACAACACAGAACTGACCTGCCAGCATGTCCATGTGCACACACACATACACCATACACACATGCACATCCCCATGTCCCCGTGCATACATGCATACGCCATACACACATGCACACCCCCATGTCCACGTGCACACACACATACGCCATACACACATGCACACCCCCATGTCCAAGTGCACACACGCATACGCCATACATGCATACACCCCCCATGTCCATGTGCACACACACACGTCATACATGCATACACACCCCCATGTCCATGTGCACACACACATCATACATTCATACACAGCCCCATGTCCATGTGCACACACACATGTCATACATGCACACACACCCATGTCCATGTGCACACACACACGTCATACATGCATACACACCCCCATGACCATGTGCACACACACATCATACATGCATACACACCCCCATGT
>NC_022015.1:85076258-85078521 GCF_000317375.1 Microtus ochrogaster
ACACACACATCATACATGCATACACACCCCCATGTCCATGTGCACACACACACGTCATACATGCATACACACCCCCATGTCCATGTGCACACACATCATACACACATACACATGTACATACATGCCGTTTTCTCCTTCTCTTTGACACACACACACAATTATAATCTGAAGGGCACTGACATTTAGGAATGTTAATAGACCTCATGTGAACACTGTGTCTATGGATAAAACAGTGTAAAAATACTTCAATAAAATTGCTAGATTTTTATTCTCTCTCATTTTAGAGTAATAGACAGCTGTTGTGTTCAGCTTGAGAGCTCCACAAACTAAAATCGCCCTTTATTGCTGTCTGTGTGCCATGGAACACACTATGGCAGATACAAGCCAGGATGTGTTTTATTGGCTTTAGGATCCCACCTTCAGTTTATGAACTATGATTTTGGTTTTAAAAATTCATTTGTTCTTTGTTAGTAAGAATATTGAATTAAAACTCATTTACTATTTGTGTTATGGGCACAATTATATAGGTAAGAAGTATGTAATTTATTATAATTTTAACTTTTGTAGTTACCTTTATATATATTTACTGTTCTTTATAGATTTCTAAGGTTATTAAAATTGCACTTTCTAAAGCTTCTTACACTTAAACTAAACATCTGCTCCTGCATTTAGATACAGCCTGTTTAAGAAGCTGAGAGGTAATAACTGTGCTAAGACTGTCCCCAGGTCCTGGACACTGAATAAAGTCTGTGTTTATTTTAAAGTGGTGCTAAGATGGTATATTTTTTTTTAACTTTTTAAAAAACATTCTTGTCTCATTTTGCATAACAATCTCAGTTCCCTCTCCCTTCCCTCCTTCCATTCCCTTCACCTTCCCCGCTCCCATTCACTCCTCAGAGCAGGAAAGGCTTCTTATGGGGGAGTCAACAAAATCTGACACATCACTTTTAGCAGGACAAAGCCACCCCTACAACCAGCCAGTTCCAACAGCAGGAATAAATCCTGGTCTCACTGCCAGTGATCCCACAACTGTCTAAGCCTCACAACTGTTACCCACATTCATAGGGCCTAGTTTGATCCCATGCAGGTTCCCCAGCTGTCACTCTGGAGTCAGTGAGCTCCCGCTAGCTCAGGTCAGCTGTTTCTGTGACCCCATCATGGTCTTGACCCCTTTGCTCGTATTATCACTCTTCCCTCTCTACATCTGGACTTCAGGAGCTCATCGCAGTGCTCCACTTTGGTTGTTTGCCTCTGTTTCCATCAGTTGCTTGCTGGATGTAGGTTCTATGATGACATTTAAGTTACTCATCAATCTGACTACAGGGCAAGGCCAGTTTGGGCCCTCTCTCCTCTATTGCTTAGGGTCTTAGCTGGAGTCATCCTTGTGTATCCCTGGGAATTTCCCTAGTGCCAGGTTTCATGCTAGCCCCATAATGGCTTCCTCTATCAAGATATCTCTTTCCCTGCTCTCCTTCTCTGCCCTTCCTCCATTGTGACTATTCAGCTCCCTCATCTTCCCCCTCCCCTTCTTCCCTTCTACCCTCCCATCTCCTCTCACCCCCAAGCTCTCAATTTTCTCAGAAGATCTTGTCTGCTTCCTCTTCCCAGGGGATCTATGTATGTCTCTCTTAGCGTTCTTTATGTTCCCCAGTTCTCTGGGATCATGATTCTATGCATGAAAACTATTTTATCATTCCTTTTTTCCTCCCTCCAACTCCTTCTGTGTCCCGCTGCCTCTTTAATATGCTATAATTTTTCTTTAACCCTTTTTCTTTCCATACTCCTATGTAATTGAATTATTATTTTAAAAACATTTTTAAATCTATGTTTTTGTGAAGTTGAAATATTCATTTGAACATCATTAAAAGGTATTTTTTGAAACATATCATTAGATTAAATATTATATTATAATGACTCTATTTTGGACATTCTCTCAGTGGATGTTATGTGTCCCGTCTACTTCTCTATGCATTCTGGGAATACGTGATAGAGTTTCCAGGTGTGCATCACAGTGGCCTTCCCAGGCTCTACTCTGCGAATGTGGTGTGTTTAGTAAAGCCAAGTCAGTGAAATTATCTCGAGATGTGAATGATGCTTACAATTTCATCTTTCTTTATTTTAGCTTGTGATGAATGGAAGACGTTACCTAAACCAAATCTTCATAGAGACGTCAACAGATTTGGACACTCTGCCGTCGTCATCAACGGGTAAACTATCATCTTACTGGGCTGAAGTGTCCGTGGTAAACTGTCATCTTACAGGG
>NC_022015.1:85079421-85081759 GCF_000317375.1 Microtus ochrogaster
AGGGCTAGCCTCCTGTTCCACACACAGACACCTAAGGAAGAGGTGAGGGCTAGCCTCCTGTTCCACACACAGAGAAAGTGAGAATCAAGTTCTCAGTGTAACTCTGCCACTAACCACATTGTGTGAATTTTGATGTCTGTAATATTGACCCTCCTGGACTTTAATATCTTTTCATCTTTTGGAAATTGGAGTATGGGATTAAATTATGGTCTCCTCTTAAGTTTATATAAATATTTTGTTTTATTTGTTTTTGAGATGGGTTCTCATTCTGTAGTCTAGCCATACTGGAACTGTGTAGTTCATGCTAGTATTGAACTAATGACAATCCTCCTGTCTCAGCCACCAGAGTGCTGGGATTATAAGCATGAGGCATTACACCCAGAAAATTTGTATGATTTTTGTTTCATTAACAAGAATTTGTTAATTTGGATCTGCATGATAGTAAAGAATCTACAGCTCCTTCAGTAGATTGAAATGCTTAACTCAGAGTAATATTTTTATAATTTTATTATTACCTTACCCAGTGACATACGGTTTCCTGCCATTGCTATACAATGATTATTATCCACAGTGAAACTTTATAACTGACATGGATTGACTGTAAAAATAATAATAATAAGTGAAATTTGTGTGAACCCTAAAATGTCTAGGCTTTATTATGGAAAATAGGGTTTGATTTTGATTTTCTTTGTTTAATATTAAAAAGAATTCTTGAAGCATTTGGACCATTTTTTTTTCTCATGGCCATAGTAGTTCATAGATGACAGTTAGGTTGTTTTGGGCCTGCGAGTGTCGTCGTTGTTACTGTAAGCTCTGGAGTGTGGTGGCGCTCACTCCATTACGGGACGGGAGTGTGGAAGTCTCGTGTCCGCTCTATCTGACTACGTTGTTCTGTCTCTGGCCTGAACGGCAGTTCTGGGCTCGCATCGGGACACATGTCCCGCCCTGACACAGGGTCATGGGTTCAAGGCCGGAAGACACAAGTTCTAGAATGGCTAAGGATACACCGTCAAACACAACACAACAGAACAAAACCAACATCATCACCAAACAAAATCCCCAAGTCAATATAGGAAGAAAATGATAAATTGAGGTAGCAACTCCAAAGTGTACCTTAACATTTATAAGCGACCATAATACGATTATATATTATTATATCATAAAAGATTGTTTCCTACTTTAGTAAGCTGATAATTTTTTCTGATAAAAGGAATGTTACATTGTTGATCCTTTTCTTACATTAATATTAAATGTGGCTTGTCTTTTTATTGAATTGCTTGGGTTTTTAATTATGGACTTCTAAAAGATTTCTTTGTATGTTTTGAGTTTAAGTAATTCCAGATATGGATATTTCTTGATAAGACTGTGTTTGCAGTGCTAAGTGCATTGGGTCAATTGGTGTAAATAACTTATTCTCTTATAAAACTCTGTTAGAGGTTTCAAAAATAATAATAAACATGTCTGGAAATTGAATGTTTCTATAAAGCATTAAGCTCTGTACTATATTGAAGGATCATTAAGAAAATGTTATAGAAGTTAATCCGCTTTTACATCATACTGTACATTGTTGTTTTTTTTTTGTTTTTTTTTTTTGAGACAGGGTTTCTCTGTGGCTTTGGAGCCTGTCCTGGAACTAGCTCTGTAGCCCAGGCTGGTCTCGAACTCACAGAGATCCGCTTGCCTCTGCCTCCCGAGTGCTGGGATTAAAGGCGTGCGCCACCATCGCCCGGCCATACTGTACATTGGAAACACGATCTTTGAGGAAACGTTGGCTCCAAGTGCAGCCATTTAGAATGTCAGGATGGGATTAGATCTGTCCTTCAAACGAGCTCTTCAGGACGGACACCTAGCTGTGCTCTGCTAAGACGCCCTCTCTTCCCTGCTTCCTAGGTCAATGTACATATTTGGAGGATTCTCTAGCGTGCTCCTTAGTGACATCCTTGTGTACAAGCCTCCGAACTGCAGAGCCTTCCGAGATGAAGAGCGCTGTAGAAACGCCGGCCCAGGAATAAAATGTGTGTGGAACAAGAACCACTGTGACTCTTGGGAGACTGGGAATGGGAACAATATTCTCAGAGCGAAGTGCCCCCCTAAGACAGGTGAGGCCCCCCTGCCTTTCTGGTTTAAAAGCTTTTCCATGTATTTAAAAGTAGAATAGACACTGGTTCTGGTGGCGTAGACCGGTAGGATTTGCTGAAGGAGGCAGAGGCAGGTGGATCTGGAGTTTGAAGACAGCCTTGACTACACATTTTGCTGGGCAGTGGTGGCGCACGCCTTTAATCCCAGCACTCAGGAGGCAGAGGCAGGCGGATCTCTGTGAGTTCGAGACCAGCCTGGT
>NC_022015.1:85081859-85084264 GCF_000317375.1 Microtus ochrogaster
AAAAAAAAAAAAAAAATAGATTTTTCTTTTGCTTATAAGAGGTTCCTCATTTTAGAAATTAACAATATAATCTTCTAATCATGGAGTCTAATACTTGAATAATCATTTATTTTCTTTGTTAGGTTTAGTTTTTAAATTTGGATGGAAATATTTTATATGTAACATGAATTATTTTCTAGTCCATGTTATTTTTTTTTTCTTTCTTCGAGACAGGGTTTCTCTGTAGCTTTAGAGCCTGTCCTGGAACTAGCTCTTGTAGACCAGGCTGGCCTCGAATTCACAGAGATTCCCCTGTCACTGCCTCCTGAGTACTGGAATTAAAGGCATGCACCACCACAGCCCGGCTCTGTAGTACATATTAAATTAGTCTTAAATATGTAATCTCTCAGAAATGTTTATTTTAAAAAAATTAAAAGAGATATGTTTCTGTTTTGAATTTATGCAAAGCCATATTATACAATTAACTTTTTCTTTTTTGAGATATTGTAATGAATTCATAAATAAAAATATCACAAGATTAACTCTATACATGCTATGAGGTTGTGATGCTGTGAATCTTTTCTTAGACTTTTAATTTTGTATTATGATGTGTTGAATAAATAACTAGAGTTATGAAAATGAGCAGGCAGTATTTTTATTTATGATTTGTATGACATATTGCTGTTGATATTTTGGTTTGGCAAGTACTAAACATTTTCAGGTTTTGCTACTCTGTCGCATTGGGTGTCTAGGTTTCTTTACAGTCATACAATCAAAGTATTTGTTACTGTATTTCATTTGGATGTATACTATTGGTAAGTTCCTTTTCTCTTTCGAAGCGAGTAAAGTTAAAATGTGTCCTGTAAATATAGACTACAGTTGGCTTAGTTCTGGAGACCTTGTTCTGCTTCTGTTTTTCTATTTTCTAGTGACCCTTGAGTGGGTGCTGTGAATGTGCATTAAGAACCCTGACATTTTCTATTTTTGGGTAACATGTTCTACCTCCCCTTTATGTTGCAGCTGCTCCTGATGACAGATGTCACCGATATGCAGACTGTGCCAGCTGCACCGCCAACACTAACGGGTGCCAGTGGTGCGATGATAAGAAGTGCATTTCAGCAAGCAGTAACTGCAGCATGGTCAGTGTCTGCGGGCGGGCGACGGCGCCAGCTCGCTCTCGCCATGCACAAAGGGGCGGCTTCTGTATTAAGATAGAAAATGTGTGGTGTAGTCGGATTATCCTTTGGGCCGACAGCTCACAGATAATGATGTGCAGACTTATTAATGTTATGAATTAATGAATGTTCGGTCTCAGCTTAGGCTTGTCCCACTAATTCTTATAACTTACATTAATCCATATTTTTATTAATTTACGTTTTACCACGTGGCTTTTACCTCTCTTCATTCTGTGTGTCCAACTTGTTAAGCATCTCCATGGTGTCTCCACTGTAGCTCCTTCTTCCCAGAGTTCTCTCTGTTCATTGAAAAATCCCACCTACACCTCCTGTGTAGCCATTGGTTGTTTAGTTTTTATTAAACCAATCACAGTGATACATTTTCATACATTGGAGAAATAACCCACGCAGTGGGGATCTGGCTGTGCATGATGGCATTTGGCATTAACTCCAGTACCCAGGCAGAAGCAGGTAGATATCTGTAAGTTCAGGTACAGCTGGTCTACATAGTGAATTCCAGGACAGCCAGGGCTACATAGTGTGCCTCTGTCTTAACACCCCGCTCAATAAACAAAAAAGGAAGTATGTAAGTAATCACTCATATCTTGGCACAGAGTAGTTAGCCTTTATATAGCTTTTTGGTCAAAGTATTGGCCTGTGTTCTGTTTTATAGCTTGTAATTTTTAATGTGTGTATTTCATGAATGAGACTGAAAGTTTTCCAGTACTTATAGTGTTTACTTTCTATCTTTAATGCTGTCTTTATGTTCTTTACTGTGCTGATGGAGACACAGTTATGTCGATAGATAGTAATGGCATAGATTACCTACATGGTATTCCTGTCAGACACATCAGCTGTGTGGTGTTGGGCTTTTGCTTGCACATGTTATCTTTAAATTATACTACAATATTGATAGCCCTAGTTCTTTTTTAAAAATTATACCACAATATTGATAGCCCTAGTTCTTTTTTAAAAAATAGGATTTCTTGTTCTCTACTGAAGGCAGTTTTGTTTCTTAGCTAACCTTTAGCACCAATTTTGATTATCACAACTTTGCGACTGCTGTTCACATTTAGAATGCAGAGGCTCAACACTCCAAAGATACAGAACAGCCTTCCCACACCTGCAGTGCCCAGAACAACAGCCTTCCCACACCTCCAGTGCCCAGAACAACAGCCTTCCCACACGAGCAGTGCATAGAACAACAGCCTTCCCACACCTCCAGTGCACAGAACAACAGCCTTCCCACAC
>NC_022015.1:85085534-85087649 GCF_000317375.1 Microtus ochrogaster
ACCTCCAGTGCACAGAACAACAGCCTTCCCACACCTCCAGTGCACAGAACAACAGCCTTCCTACACCACCAGTGCACAGAACAACAGCCTTCCTACAGCAATAATTTTCTGACTTAAAGTATAAATATTATTGGACTCCTATTTTAGGTGAAACAATACTGTTGAAAAATTCTAAAATTAGTACTTACAATTTGAAATGTAGTGAAAATTTGTCCTATATCATGTTGTTTTAAACAAACTCTCAGCTGTTCGAGATGCTGGGGTGAAAGCCTGCTGGCTCATAGAGCAGAGAGCACCAGCTGCCCTTCCTCCTCTGCTGACATCCCCGAGACCACCTGCGCTTTCTCCAACTGAGTGTTCTTCCCTCCCACTTCCTGTGTCTCTCCATCTCTCCTCCTGACTCCCTCTAACTCTCTGTGGCTTTTTCTTAATCCTACCTTCACTTCACTTCCTGTCAACTGGTTGCTTGCTCTGCTCCTTGGCCTATGATTGACTTTATTTAATCCTGTTTACTATATTTAAGCAGAAAGCTCTTGGATTAAAGGTGTGTGCTAGGGCTGAACCACACCACAACTAGAAACAGGTTTTTCCATTAAAATAATGCAATCTTGAGGTTTAGAGTGTGATCAAATATTTTGCAACAATATCATATTAAAAATTTTTCTAATAACCAATGATACGTCAGCATATTAAAGTTCTAGGAGTTAATTATAAAATCGTAAAACAGGAAAATTTAGTTTTTAGCTTAGTACATTGTACCCTTTTGCTTTTGTACATACTTATTAGTTATATAATTTTCAGTCATGCAAATTGATTTAATAGCAAGATGTACTAAAAGTCTGAGTTTTAAAATTTTGCATGACATGTTTATTTTTGAAATTTTAGTTATATTTTTAGACACATACTCACATAAGTGGATTATATTAGTGGAAAGAAAGATTAAGTAAAATATGACACAGTCTTAAAGGCCTAGTGTTATGGTCAGGGTTCTTCAGAGGGACAACTGTAGGGTCACACTCAGGATTGTAGGGAATTGTTTCTTACTCTAAGGTGTCCTCCTGTGTGTGAAGGCTCCATCACAGGGACTCAATCACATCCCCAGTGTCCTCGCTTCTATTGTCACACTGGGGGCTTGGATGTCAATTTGTGAATTTAGGGGTACAAACTGTCTTAGACCATTTTCTCCAGCAAGGCCACATCTCCTAATTGTTGTCACCCTCAGTGAGTCTCTAGGGGCCATTTTCTTTCAAACCAGCACAAAGCCTTTTAAATTTTTTGTGTGTATGTATATATTTAGATAACTATACTGGGGCTGGAGAGATGGATTGGTGGTTAAGAACACTGGCTGTTCTTCCAGAGGACCCGGGTTTAATTCCCAGCACCCACGTGGCAGCTCACAACGGTCTATAATCCTAGTTCCAGGGGATCCAACATCCGCAAACAGAAAATTGTGCATGTAAAATAAAAATAAATAAATAAAAATATAAAAAAGAATAATAATAAAAAAGGAATAGATAACTATACTTGCATATGAGAAATTAAATTATGTAAATTGCTCACGAGCATTTGTCTTAGATTGCATCCCTTTGCTTGATTTCATTTCTGATGATGTGTTCGCCAGGGATGACTTGGATGACATAGTATGAGCGAGCAGATGGTGCTCTCCCATAATTTAGAGTTCTACTGTAATGCGTCTTTCAGGCTTTCATCAGAGTGTCTGGTGATCAAGCCAAACTGAATGCTAATGGCCACCTAGAGTTCTAGGGGATTTAGTCAAATTATGAGCAGTGATGTCCTATTTCATTATTTAGGCATATATTGCAAGTTGCATATTTGGGCACTAATGGATCAGAAATCTGTGTGCTTTTCATGGATTTACGTTTTGCATTTATGACTAAATAGATCAAGGATGGGAACAGTAACGGTTCCTCTCCATTGCCTGATGCCATTAGGTAAGCAGTGTGAGTTGTGATCAAGACAGCACTCAGCTTTATTCTCTCACTGATTTCCTTGGTGCTGTATGTGACTCAAACAGAACCTCATCTTCCCTTGTTATTCCCGTCAATGAATGGTCTGTTAGTGAGGAGCACGGAGTCTCCAAGTGTGGGCTCTAAC
>NC_022015.1:85088307-85096475 GCF_000317375.1 Microtus ochrogaster
GTGTTAGTGATGAGCACGGAGTCACCAAGTGTGGGCTCTAACACGCGTGTTAGTGATGAGCACGGAGTCACCAAGTGTGGGCTCTATCATAGCTGGGGCTCTGAGAGTTCTAAGTTGCTGCTGTTGTCTGTGTTTTCTTACTCCCAACTCCTTCATTGTCGTTTTCATAGATTTTTATTTAAGAATTCAAGTAAACTTTTTTGTTTAGCAAGTGCGTTAAATTCTTTTAATGATCATATAGAATAATGCTAGAATTTATGTGATATATGAAAACAAAATACTCTGAATAAATAATAAAAGTTGACATTAAGTGAGTTTAATTGTTCCTAAAGGAGACGTGGGGGTTGAGTAACTCACAGATGAAATGACAAAAATGTGTCTGAATTTCTTTCTTAAGGACATGCAAGTTAAACATTATGTGTATATCTCTTATCATGTAGTAAATATAATATTCACTAGAGAAATTAATATTTGACTCAGGAGATGGCTCAGTGGATAAAGCACTTGGTGTGTGAGTACTGGGACCTGCATTGAGTCCCAAGAACTCATGAAGTCAAGCAAAGCCAGGCAAGATAGCGTGCAATGCTAACCCCAGTGCTGCACAGACGGGAGGTGACAGGCAGGATAGCGTGCAACGCTAATCCCAGTGCTGCACAGACGGGAGGTGAGACCGGAGACTTCCAGCTTGTCTGTGTGCACAGCAGAACAACAGCGACACTCTGCCCTGCACATGTGGACAGCAAGGGCCGGCACGTGGGTTGTTCTCTGACCACAAGACACACCACTGCTTGTACATCAGAGCTCACACACACACACATGCACAACAAAGACATTAACACTTCAGTCTTGGAGGTGACTGTAGTACGTTTCAAATATCTATTTTGTGCTGACTGGTTTGTGTTGCTGGTATCAAATGAGGAAATGTCCCCGCCACATAGCCTGTGAGAAAGCCTGCGGTGTGTTTCCACGATTGGTGGTTGATGTGGGAAAGTCCCGCTCACTGTGAGTGTCCCACTCTTGGGACGGTCATTCTGGGCGCTATAAGAAAGCAGGCTGAGCAAGCTTTGCGGAACAAGCCAGTAAGCACTCTTCCTTAGTTCCCTAACTGACTTCTTTTGATGATGGACCATGGTGGGGACATGCAAGGCCAAATAATCCCTTTCCTTCCCAGGTTGCTCTTGGCCACGGTGTTTGATCCAAGGAGTAAAAACCTTAACTAAAACGCATGCCTGTGTGTGTGCATGTGCATATGTGTGTGTCGGTCAGAGGGCAGTGTGCAGAATCTGTTCTTTCCTTCCTCTCTGGGTTCTGAGGATTGAACACAGACCGTCAGGCTTTGCAGCAAGCCCCTGTGCTCACTGAACCATCTCACATGCCCTAGTGCATTCTATAAAGGAAGTACAATATTTTATCAGTAAATATTTGGTGCGTGGTATTAAACTACTTAAAATATTTGTACAGTTGTTAATATGAGATAGTTGTATCTTAATTTTAACTTTTAGCATTAGGGACTGAAAACTAGTATTTACCTGTCATATAGAAGAAAGTTTGATGTAAGCAATTCTCTTTCTAGACACTAAGAAGATTGGGTGTGTTGCTCAAAATATGTAATTAAGTCCATTCCAGTATTTTCCTGATATATGCATTTGGTCACTGAATGTCTCATGCTCCCAGTTTTAAAGTTTGTATTCATGAGTAGTTTTTAATCAAGACAGTTGTGTTTTTCTGTTATGAAGTAGCCAGTCATAGGTGTTATTTCTCAATATTGATCCCCAGCCTTTAACCTCATTGCTAAAATTAGTAGAAATATGGTTTTATGATGTAGAAAGATTGAAAAAAAGTAACATTGCAGTTTCTTTGTAGTCCCTATGAAGAAAGTATAGCACTCACAGGGAGACGTTAAGTAGTTACACCCATTATTAGTTTAAATCCTTATAATAATTTCTCTTTTCGTATTGTAAAAGATCTGAAACTGTTTTGCTAGTTATTCAGCTTCATTCTCGTGATGGTTTCATTAGGAACAGAATCATTTCATGCTGTTAGTAGACTGTGAATCCACACACTCACTCAGAGATTTGTTTTCACATGCACTAAAAGTTTTCCTTTTCAAATTTCAAATTACTTAATTTCTGCAGTATTCTCCAATTTTTAGAACTCATTAAAATTCTAGTAACAGCAGTTTTCTGTCTTAAATGAAAAAAATACAGGCAAACAAAATTCAGTAGAGTTCATTTAAGCAAAGAACAATTCATGAATTGTATGGCATGCCTCCTGAACCGTTAGGGCTCGGGAACCCCTTCCAATTTTCCCTGAGACCAGACAAAAGACATAGAGGCAAAACAAATAAACAGTAAGAAGCACAGGAAAATCCAAGTGATCTATGCAGAAACAGCTCAGTTTGTTAAGTGGCATTTGCCGTAGATGGACACGGTCTTACCATTGGCATGCTGTGATAGGTAAGGCTTGCTTGCTGTGGTCACCTCAGACTCTCACACACTAAGTTATATTGCGGCTTACCATGTGAAACAGTAGATTTAAGCCAAATTTAATTGAACAGTAATGCAATAATTAAGAGAAATTACAATTCAGTAGGATTGGGTTTGGAGATATAAACATTTTAAAGTTCAACAGGAGCTTAAAATTTTGTGAATGTTAAGAATCCTTGTTTGTTTGGTTGTGAAAAGTAACGTGTTTTGTCTTTCAATTCCCTAGTCTGTCAGAAACTATACCAAATGCCATGTAAGGAATGAACAGATTTGCAACAAACTCACAAGCTGTAAAAGCTGTTCACTGAACTTGAACTGCCATTGGGATCAGCGGCAGCAAGAATGTCAGGCTTGGCCAGGTAAATATTTCATGATTTGATAAATGAAGTTTTTGCTCTGTAGATGATATTAATATCATCATCTGTGGGTATAGCAAAAAGTCATCAGGAGTTAGTTTAATAACTGTCCATTAAGCAAAATAATAGTAGTGGGTTCTCCCCTAGAGCCTCTGACTTGTCTGGGTATAGGTTCTCGAACCAGTTATGGTGCCAAGTATGGCTTTTATCTTACGGAGTGGGACATAGATCTAACGTGATTGGTCAACCCTGTCTAGTCACGCTCACTATTGTACCAGGGTTCTCTTGTGCTGGGACACTCATTTTTGTAACTAGAAGAGAGCACAGTTTTGTAGTGATATCTCATTTGTATTTTAATAAACAAAGCTTGCCTGGAGATCAGGAAAGTAAAACACCACCACTGGTCAGCCTTACAGACCAGGCAGTGGTGACACACACCTTTAATCCCAGTAGCCACACTAGTTTGCCATAGAAACCAGTGGTAGTGGTGCACGCCTTTAATCCAGAACTAGAGAGGATTATAAAATGGGAGGAGACAGCTCTCAGGCTCAGCTCATTCTGAGATTTCTGGAGTCAGGATCTCCATTTTGGACTGAGGTAGAGGTAAGAGCCAGTGGCTGATTATTTTGCTTTTCTGACCTTCAGGTTGAATTCCAATTTCTGTCTCTGAGTTTTTATTAATTATGCATCAGATTGGTGCCCAACATGGGTCCCAAACTTATGACTTTGGGATTAAGAGTCCCATGCTCTCCCAATAAATAATAATTAAAAAGAAATTGATTTAAATTCATATATTCATTTGAGTATGTTTTAAATGTTTTACATTGGATTGGTCTTTTGCATATTGAAATTTGTGATTAATTTTGTTAAAACATATTGCACAAACATTTCTAGTCTTCTTAAAGGTATTGTACCTATACAGTTCATTTTAACAATGTAATGCAAATTTCTAGTCCTTGAAAATTATTATTACTATTTAGTTTAATAAGGAAATATAGGTTAGTAGTTAATCACCTAGTATAATCAAACTTATAGTCACATTAGGTATGTTTTCAAGGTCAAACAAAGCATATTTTAGATAGACAGGTCATCTTCAAACACTTCAGAGATCTACAGAATATGGCATTTAAGATGTTTTAATAACCTAGGTTCTTCTTCTTTTCTATGACAATGAGACATGTCTGCTCCTGGCAGCACCAATCTACTTCAGAGAAGATAATGGGCATCGAAGAAACTCCACATGGAGTTTACTTTCTTTGTGGCAAAAGTAAGCCACTGGGCAAGAAAATGTCCTTGCCTCGACTGCTGACAGTATGCTGTCCTAATTAGACAAGCAGGACACAAAAGAAAGTGACTGTCAAACATTGTCAAGACAAGGAAAGACATCCCTTCAGAATGTCCTGCTACATAGAGAACTCTGTCGGATATGCTAGGCCTGTAGGCCGAAGATGGATGCCCCAACGTTGCAGAGGAACTTTGGGTGACTGTCCAGGCAGCCAGCTGTTTCTGTCATTACTCACATTTTTTGGAAGTTGCTTGCTTGCACTTCCTGCTTACTCAGTTACTATTATTTCCTTCTTGGGTCTCTGAGGGAGTTGAAGACTAGATAGATATAATTTTCCTTGTTTACCTGATGCAAAAAGCAAGTTATGATAGAGATTAAATTAGGTACAAAACTTTGGACTCACCAAAGTAGTATAAATGTGGAGTATTTTCTCTGAATTTGTCAAATGAAAATGAACTAGACATTGTTGATGTATTTATTGCCTGTATATATTGTATATAGTTATTGTACTTATTGTATATAGTTTTCTTATATTAATTATAGCCTCTTTTATTTTAAACATAAAGGGGAAACGTAGTGGCTTTTCATTTGTATTTTAATAAATAAAACTTGCCTGAGGATCAGAAAAGTAAAACAGCCACACTGGCCAACCTTACAGACAAGGCAGCAATGTCACACACCTTTAATCCCAGTAGCCATATTAGCTTGCTGTAGAAACCAGGAGGTAGTGGTGCACACCCTTAAATTTAAGAACTAGAGAGGATTATAAAATGGGAGGAGACAGCTCTCAGGCTCAGTTTCATTCTGAGATTCCTGGAGACAGGATCACCATTTTGGACTGAAGTAGAGGTAAGAGCCAGTGGCTGGCTGTTTGCTTTTCTGACCTTTAGGTCGAAACCCAATTTCTGTCTCTGAGTTTTTATTAATCATGCATCGTAGTTGGGTATGGTTGATGGTTACTTTTTTCCTTTGGTAGTGCACATAGCACATTCTGGAGCTAGGCTTACGAAAGCTAGCTAGTAGACATGAGTTAGTTTTTCATGGTTTATATGGCTCAAGTATGTGGTGTCTTCAACAGTAGGGTCTTCCTGTCAAGTTCTGGAGCATAATGAAGAGCAATGACCTATATTGTTTGGGGGTCAGTGGGACTGCACTGGCCAACAACTCCAAAAGAAGTAATGTTGCAAGGAGACCGCTTGTTTATCCTGGCCACCCGGCTAGTTTAGCCCTGAAATAATCACACAGAAACTGTATTAAATAAAACACTGCTGGCCCATTAGCTCTAACTTCTTATTGGCTAACTCTTACATATTAATGTAATACATTTCTACTAATTTGTATGTTGCCACATGGCAGTGGCTTACTGGGTAAAATTTCCAGCGTCAGTCTCCTGTGGATCCATGGCATCTCCCCTTCTCTGCCTTCTTCCTCCCAGCATTCTGTTTAATTTTTCCTGCCTAGCCAAGTTCTGCCCTTTCAACAGGCCCAAAGCAGTTTCTTTATTAACCAATGAAAGCAACACAAAGACAGAAGGGCCTCCTACACCAAAGTAACCATTTCTTACACTGGGCTTTCTATTTGTTAGCTTCTGGTCTGTAGTAAGGACATTGTTACCCTGTCATGGGATAATACTTTTGTACCCTGTAAAGATTTGTCACTTGTATTAGTTTAATAAAATGCTGATTGGCCAGTAGCCAGGCAGGAAGTATAGGTGGGGCGACCAGACTAGGAGAATTCTGGGAAGAGGAAAGATTCAGTTAGTAGTTGCCAGCTAGACACAGAGGAAACAAGATGAGACCACCTCACTGAGAAAAGGTACCAAGCCATGTGGCTAAACAGAGACAAAAATTATGGGTTAATTTAAGATGTAAGAGCTAATTAATAATAAGCCTGAGCTAATAGGCCAAACAGTTTATAATTAATATAAGCCTCTCTGTGTTTACTTGTGATTGAATGGTTGCAGGACCAGTTGGGACAGAAACTCTGTGCTATATTACCCCACTTAAGGGTAACTTTGTTTAGCTGTGTGTGTTTGTATATAAACACCTATGGTAGTAGATTTCCATAGGACTTTAAAAAAATGGGTTTTTAGTGTTACTTATCCATCTCCAAACTCCCTCCTCTAATCTACCCTTCACCTTTTACCTCAATAAAACCCTTCCTCCTCCATTTTTATCTGTAAGCCTTGTATTTCAGTGAGCACTGTCTCCCTCCACTGAAAGCCTCTCCTCAAGATTCCTTACTGACCTCTATGGGACTTCCAAAAGAAACACACATGTCTAAAGACTTAAAACTAAGATCCACAAATAAGATTTGTCTTTCTGGAACTGGTTATGTCATTGAAAATGATTGTTTCCGGCTCCATCCCTTTACTTGTGACTTTCATTTTTCCTAATACCCAAATAATATGCCATATTGTAAATGTACCACATTTTCATTATCCGTCCATTAGCTGGTGAACTTCTAGGCTCTTTCTGTTTACTGGATATTGTGAGTAGAGCAGCAATGAGCATGGAAGAGTAGGCATTTCTCACGCAGGATGTGGGGATCTTTGAGTGCTTTCCTGAGACTGGTGTAGCTGGGTCATTTGGTACTTCCCTTTAGCTTTTTGAAGAGCTGCTGAATTCCTCAGTGACTACATCAGTGTCCCTTTCCCTCATATATACCATATACCAACATTTGTCGTCTTTTCATTTTTTAAAAAATATTTTTCCCCTATTAACTATAGCCATTCTGACTGTGATAAGAGGAAATCTCAGAGTAGTTTGAATCTTTATTTTCTGATGGCTAAGGATGTTGAACATTAAAAAAAACTGTTTCTCAATTGTTTACTTCTTACCTTTTCAGAATTTTGTTTAGTTGAATGCCCTGGTTTGTAATTGGGTTGTTTGTTCTGTTGGTGTTTAATTTGTTGCTTATGTCTTCCAGATACTAATATTTTGTTAGAAGTATGGCTAGAAGATTAATTTCTCCTTGGTGGTCTGTCTTGTCACTTGAGTGATGGTGTCCTTTGCTGTACAGAACATTTTTAGTTTTATAAAGTCCGTTTGTTAATTGTTGGTTTTAATGTCTACACTATTATGTTTCCCTGGTTTTTCAGCCTGTCATTGGCATATAGGAAGGCTGCTGATAATTGTACATTGGTTTTTATACCTTGTTGCTTTGCTTGACCTGTTTCTCGACTTGTAAGGGGTTTTGAAGAGTGTTTTTAGGGTCTTACGCATAAAGTTGCATCGTCAGGGATACTTCAACTTCTTCCCAAATCTGCACTCTTGGTTTTCTTCACGGTATTAAACACATGTGGAGAACTGTCTTGACCCTGATTTTAAGTGGAAATGCTTTGAGCTTTCCTGTTTGGTTGTTGTTGGCTGTATGTTTTCTGCATGTAGCCTTTTTGTTGTTGGCTGTATGTTTGCTGCAGGTAGCCTTTAGTATGTTGTTGGCTGTATGTTTGCTGCATGTAGCCTTTAGTATGTTGTTGGCTGTATGTTTGCTGCATGTAGCCTTTAGTATGTTGTGGAAAGCACTCCATCTCTAGCTTCTCCATGACTTTTATTACGAAAGCAATGCAGGATTTTTCAAAGGCTTTTTCTGTATCTTTTGAGATGATTGTGTGATTTCTGTCTTTTAATTCATATATTAATTACTTTTCCATTGATGTAGTAAAATTCTATGGTCACGGAAACTTGTATTAGCAGGAGTTTATCTGACTCATGGTTGCAGAGAGATGTGGGTGAATTGTGGCAGAGAGTCATTGCAGCAAGATGTACACATGGCAGCAGGGACAGGAAGCTGTGGCCCCATAAAAAATCAAGCAAAAGCTCATGAAGTGTAGTAATAGGTGCGGAGGAGCTGCGTCCCCATTACCCCTGCTGCACCCCGGCCGCCTGCCCGGCTAGCTTATGCCCGAAATAACAACACACAAACTGTATTCATTTAAACACTGCTTGGCTCTTTAGCTTTAGCCCTTTTCTTGGCTAACTCTCGCTCCTGGACTAACCCATTTCCAATCATGTGTGTGTAGCACCCCAAGGTGCGCTT
>NC_022015.1:85103010-85111479 GCF_000317375.1 Microtus ochrogaster
TAGAGCTAAAGGGCCAAGCGGTGATTAAATGAACACAGTGTCCGTGTAATTATTTCGGGTAGAGCTAGCCATGTGGGCGGCCGGGTGCCAGGACGCAGCCCGCCGCTCCTATTTCTACACAGAGTGAGTGCTCAGATGCTGGAGACTGGAAGTCATTTCCCATCTAAACCATCCCAGTGTGAAACCATGAGTAATTCATAGAGTTTCGCCATGTGAAGAAAAGTGACTTGGTGTTTTGGATTCCGTAAGATCAGGAAGACCGCTGCACTTGTGACCTCAGCATGACAAGAAAGCCATTCCATGATAACAGTCCCTGAGTGGCAACAGAGCATCCTGAGGGACTTCTAGATATAAGCATCTTAGTCACAGTCCGCCAGTTAAGCCTCAGAATATTAGCTATCGGTGAGCTGGAATCCCTAAGACCTTTAAGTGTGCATGTGAGTTCAAAGCAAATGATGTAAAGATACACTTCATTCTGAATTTTCATTTTGTTGATTTTGCTCTGTGTTGTATGAATTTTACTCTTTTGGTTTTTTGGGGAGTCCACCAGCCAGCTCCCAAATAAATCACACATGGAGGCTTATTCTTAGTTATGAATGCCCAGCCTTGGCTTGTTTCTTGCAAGCTTTTCTTAACGTAAATTACTACCACTTTTTGCCTCTGGGCTTTTATCTTTCTCTATTCTGTATACACCTTCCTTCCTTCTTACTCTGTGGCTGTCTGGGTGGCTGGCCCCTGGAGTTCTCCTCTCCTTGTTCTCATGCTTCCTCCTTCTATTTATGCTCTCATTGCTAACCCCGCCCATCCTTGCTCCTGCCTCATTATTGGCCATTCAGCTCTTTATTAGGGCCATCAGGTGTTTCAGATAGGCAAAGAATCCTTGTTTTACAGTTAATCAAATGCAGCATACACAAAAGTAACACTTTAGAATAATAGTCCCCAACATTTCCTCTTTTGTTCTTTCTAAACAAAATGAATAGTTTCAACCTTAACATCCTAAGACTTATACAGTAAGAACAATTAGGAAGTAAAGATTACATTGACAATGTACTGAATTGCAATCCATTTGTGTTTAGGAAATTAAAAAAAAAACACTCCATAATATATTCTATCTTAGTAAATCCAATTTTTTTTTACCTAAATTATTGCTATCATATCTAAGGAAAACTGCAACTGTAGCCATCTATTCTTCAACTCCACCAAAGGCACCACAAGGATATACTATTGAAATAAACAAAATGTGCATTGCAAATGACTTCCAAAAACTCTAGAAATGACAGCCATCTGACTGCTTGGATAGTCACCCAAAGTTCTTCTGCAATGTTGGGGCACCCGTCTTCAGGCTACAGGCCCATAGTATCTGGTAGACTTTTAAATGAAGCAGGAAATTTGAAAGATTGTCCCACCTATATTGGCAAGTCACTTTCCTCTGTGTCCTGCAGAATGTCTGGCAGTTTCTTCTGTGAAGCAGGAACCCTGAATGACCATCCCACCTTGTTTTGGCAATGTTTGAAGCAGTCACTTTCCTGTGGGTCCTGCATGTCCAGTCTGCACAGCACATAGTCAGCAGTCAAAGGCAAGAGCAGTTTCTTTGCTCCATGGCTAACTTTGCCACAATGACAGCAAACTCCATAAGGAGTTATTTTAATGCCCCAATCGTCTCTGAACTAAATTGGTGCTGCCAGGAGCAGATGTGTCTCATTGTTACAAAAAGCCCTAAATTGACAAAACATTTTAAATGCATATTCTGTAGGCCTTTGAAAGGTTTGAAGATCTTCTATCTATCTAAAATATATCTTTATATGATCTGGAAAACATACCTAGCATATCTACAAATTTGATTGTTATAAATGACTAACTATTGATCTTTGTTTCTTGATTATCCTATATAGTTTTTAATAATAGCTTTTAAAACTAGAGATTTATCTTTCAATTTTAAATGAACTGCATAGGTATAATATCTTAAACAAGAATAGAAACATATACAACATGTGGTAACAAAAATTACCTTAAATTTGTACCATTATACAAAAGTCTTTCAAACAAGAGTAAAAAATATATACAGTGTAACACAATTGACTTTGAATTTGTATCCATAATACCAAAATCCATGCCTATGCAAAATATGAGATTAATAGTTGTCTTTTTATCCTGTATTCCTATACTCCCCTAAATATAACAAGCATCCATGACCCACAATATAACCAAAGACCACCCACACTTTCTCTTGAAAATGTGGACGTTCTGTTCTCTAGATTGCTTCCTGCTGAATATGGCCAAAGTATTTTTACGGTCCCAGAGAGAAGATTTGAGATAACGGCCAAGTCCTGAGAAGACCGGTTATAACCTTTGTTGATAGATATCACCTGTCAATTTTCAGGAGGTCTCCCCTGATCAAATCAGACCCGAATCAACCTGGAACGAATCCACAGACTCTTGTTTCCTGTGGAAATCAAAGCAAAACCACTTCTCCAATATGTTTTTGATTTCCATTTGACAAATGACATTCCTTGACTTTTTTTTTTTTTAAAGTTTAGGCATTCTTAAAGTATACAGGCTGGTTTATTTCTACAGTCCCTCTTTCAATTCCAGGTCTCTTAGTAGCTGTCTTTGCTTTTTAGCAATCAAAAAATTGAAAATCAGCACAATACTATACAGCATTCAGACTCCCTGTGTTTCCCATCTTTAGGTGGCTTTTCTCTTTTACGTTACTTTTACTGTCTCTTTAAAGACTATTATTTTTAACCAATTCGTTTCTTTCTGTGATGGTCTCTCCTCATTTTCTTTATTTCTTAAGCCTCACACATTGTAAAACACACCGGAACCTATTTAGAGGTTTTCTCATCTGCACCTCTTTGACTCCTATCTCAACCTTTTTTGACCACAGGAATAAACTTTAGGGTGCTAACCTACACCTGGATCCTCCAAGTGCTCTTTAGGCTGACTCCGCCCACTCTCGAGTGGTGGGGGGTGGGGGGGTGGGGGGAGAGCGGGTTTGAAAACCAAGTCTAAAGCTTACTGCCTGGTTGGAGGTTCCTGACTGAGAACTGCATTAAACCCTTCTAGAATGCCAATGCTTGCGCTGTGGTGGGCATTTTTAATTCTCTTTTGTCTGCACTAAAAGTACCAGCTGCTCAAGGGCTCACCAGTAGGGCAGGAACTATTAAAGGAGCCTTATTTTTTTCAGTTTTCTCGGCTTTAGATGCATTTTCGAGCCCCATGATGGAATGCCTGAATGCTGTGGACTATTTTACTCTTTTTTTTCTTTCTGAGGGGCCCACCAGCCAGCTCCCAAATAAATCACACACAGAAGCTTCTTCTTACTTATGAATGCCCGGCCATAGCTCGGCTTGTTTCTTGCCAGCTTTTCTTAACTTATATAATCCTGACTACCTTTTACCTGTGGACTTTTATCTTCCTATATTTCTGTATACCTTTCTTTACTTCTTCACTGGTGGCTGGGTGGCTGCTCCCTGACCCCCTCCTCTCCTTGTTCTCTCCTCGCTCCTCTTTCTCTCCTCCCAGATTTCTCCGTCTATTTATCTTCTCTGCCTGCCAGCCCCGCCCATCCTTGCTCCTGCCTCGCTATTGGCTGTTCAGCTCAGGCACAGTATCACAGCTTCACAGAGTTACCAGCACGAGCAAAAGTCACACACCTGAAAATAATATTCCCCAACAAGTGTGGGTTCTTCTAAGGCCATGAAGTCCAGCTTCTTAAACTCTAGTTTATTATTCCTTATTGGGTCACATTGGTTATAATGGGGTTTAGAAAATTTGGCAAGTAAACGTTTTTTGAGTACCAGGCAACCAAAATTAATTAGAAAACAAATTCTTGATGAACCTGAAATGTTTTTGGCAACATCTTTATTGAATCCTGTGACTTCATGGCAGCCTGGGTTCTGAACACAACCATGTTTGCTTTGCCTATACATGCTAGCGTGTGATGCCAGAGATGCTCTGTGAGACGCTGTGCTCAGAGGATCGTTGTGTGTTATAAACCGTATTGTTTCTATTGAACGCACAGAGTTCTCTAACAGAAACATAATGATTTAATTACAGTCTGTTAAACATTTGTCCATTGTAATTTCTCAGCATGTCAGTTGTAAATTAGTATTTCTTTTCATTGTATTGTGTTTGAACGCTCCATTTAAAAATTGCTGTTTGAATTGCTGGCTTTTCATAAGAAGTTTTCAATAAACTTTGATATTAGAACAGAATTTGTAACAATTTCTGAATTGTCCTTAGACATCCTTCTGCCATTTTTTTCTCCATAATTATGAGAAGTGCTGTTCTCAACAATGACGGCTGCAAGACTAAAATAGCTGTTAATGCTGAAAAACATGGAAAATGTTGTGTCCCAATAGATCAGATATTCAGTTAAGATTTAATTCTTTATGTAAAAACAACCTAATGTCTGTCTCATTAATATGAAAATTTGTTTTTGCCTTTTATTAATGGCTAAATTATATCTCAATTTTTTAAAAAAAATATTTGTTTGATTTATTATCAGTAACTATTTAATTTATAGACCTGTTTTCTTTACCTATACGCCTAAGGCCACCCTAGTTTTTTCTAAGCAAAAAGAACTTGGATTAGCTGTCTGCTGCTAAGACAGAATACCACAGCCAAGGGCAGCTTGAGGAGGAGGATGGTTTGTTTTGTCTCATGGTTCCAAAGGGTGTCAGTCCAAACAGCAGGGAAGGCATGGCCGCAGGCATCAGGAGACGGTCGCCTGACTGTAGAAGCAGACATAGAGTTCTTGTAAGACGTCTTCTTCAGTTAGTACACAGTCTCAGCTGACTGAATGCAGAGGCAGATATGAAAAAAGTGTCATTATGTCTCACACTAGAGAGATTTGTAAAAAGCTAAAACAAAGCTACAAAACTAGTTTGCTTTAAATTTGATTTGTGAAATAAAAGTAAATCCCTTATATTAAGTTTTATCCCCACCCTGATTTAATTATGAAAAAGTAAGTATGTAGGGCATAGAAAAACGTGGCAAAGACACCCATGTCCCACACTGAAGAAGCTAAAATTAATGTTTCTTCCTTATCATATTTAAAACTGATGGCTGTGTTCCCTATTTCTCTGTGACCATTCTCTGTGTCTCCATTCTCCGTGTCCACTGTTTCCCTCCATTCTCCTGTGAAAAACCACAAGGGTCACCCAGATCTTCCTACACCATTACATAAATTTATTTAAATGTTTAAAAAAATAAATGTATTAATTTGGAATAATAGATTGAAGTCTCACCACAGATAGGGTTCTCTGTGAAGTAGGACATCTTCACTTTGAGGACATTATTGGGACATCTATGTAAACAGTCTACAGGGGATGTGTCTCCAAATCCCTGAAATCCCTGGTGTTTCAAGTGAGGTCCCCTGACATCCCTAAGGTGAGATGCACTAATGGATGGATAGAAATCGTACTTTTGTATGAGAAATTAAGATGCAGTTCTTTTTCCTTTACCTAGCTCACCTTTGTGGGGAAGGCTGGAATCATGTTGGGGATGCCTGTCTTCGAATCAACTCCAGTAGAGAAAGTTACGACAATGCGAAGCTTTATTGCTATAATCTCAGTGGAAACCTTGCTTCTCTGACTACTTCTAAGGAGGTAGAGTTTGTGTTGGATGAAATACAGAAGTACACACAGCAGGTGAGCCCTTTATGTGACGGACGTATGCAGTGGTTCATGATCCGTAGAAATGATTTCTTCTTCTTTGTCTTTTAAAGTAAATGTCTATCTGAAGGATGGACAGACACTTTCTAATTAAACACATGAAAACCGGCTGTTGTACTGGGTAGTCCACTGCTGTATGAAACCCAGAGATGCAGTAAGGTCCTCTTCTCAGACGGCGCAGTACAGAAAGACACAAGAGCAATTGTTCTTGAGTGTGGTGATGCAGTGGTAGGTGCACTCGGGGTGCTTTGTGAAGATCAGGAGGGACAGCTGGTCCTAGCCTGAACTTATGAAGTGGTCCGGGAGAAAGGCCCTAGGCAGCCTTCGCCACCTTGGAGACATTTATAAGGAAGTCAGAGAGACCCTACAGGTTGTGCTGTTGTCTTGAAGAGCTTCCAGCACGATGCATGGTGTGCACACTGTGTGAGCTAGCAGGCTGGGGAGACGTTTCGATATTTATGCCTTAGAAAATGGTAACAGTCTTTTAAAGTAAAGTTTTATGGTAAATCTATGGGACGTTCAGATGAGATCTGTGTTTTTCTTTTTCTTGTGATGTTAGGGGCTTCTCTTCTGCAATCCATGTGCTCGATGGTTTACCACTCACACATGAAGATTAGTGCTCCTGGAGTCCCGTCACCCCATGAGCATCTGATTCGCACACTCACGTGTTTGAATTTCAGGAGCATAGGAATTTGTCCTTAGAGCTCTGCTGATTTTCCTGTGTTTAACATCAGTTATTTTTGGCGGTTACAAAATCGCCACAAATCTGGTCATTTGATTTCTATATTTTAGGACTTCTTGTAGCTTCTGATTTTCTGCTGTCTGTTATGATAATCCATAAGGAGTGGGTATTAAACTCAGATTGTCTGGGTTGCTGAGTCACATCATAAAAATATTTTGTTTTCTCAGAAACAACTTTTCATAGGATTTCGAAGTGGAAACTTGAAGGTGACATTTCATTTGGCACATCTTTATATAAAATGAATTATATCCTGAGTCATTGCCGGCGCACAGGCTTAAGATAACCCTTCCTTGGCCAATAAAGATCGGCAAATTCATTCACTTTAAAGAGATATCTTGGGTCAAATGATCATTTACTTATCGGAAATGGCTAATGAAATGTTACGATGATTTATGGAGTGGTGCAGGAAATTTTCATAATATAGTAATTTATCTTTCACTTTCAGCTGCCTGTCTGGCTCATTTACTGGGCAATAGTTACATTAAATGTTTTATCACTGGCTTCATTTTTGCTTTTCTTCCTTTTCTTTCAGATTCTTATCATGATGAGTTAGGGAGTAATATTTCATTTTAAATGGCTTTTCTTCGCTGTAGATAGGAAGTCAAGGATGCGTTCCTGTGACACGGAGCACATTTTAATGTGAAATCTCTGTGTTGGATTGATTATCTGACTGGTGCTATTATAAAGCATGATTTAAAAGGCAGATTTTTGTTATCTAAATATCTCTTAGAACAAATGTGTCAAACATATAATTCTAGTGTGGAGTATCATGCATAATTTTATAATCAGAAGCACTGTTAACCTTACCTCTGTCTCAGCATTATGCTAGATAGTATAAAATAATTTCTGTTCTAAGAACTTTATCAAGTTGCTGTATGTACTATACTCTTTTGGCAATATGACATTGTCAAAAGGAAAATTCATAAGGTATTTTAATTTTATCCAAGAAATATCTATTGAGTATTTGCAATTTGTAATTGATTATATTTATACACTTAAAAATTTAAAGGTTTGCCAGGACTGCTTAACAGAGAAACCCTGTCTTGAAAGAAAACAAAGCAAAAAAAAACAAAAACAAAACCAAACAAAGAAACAAACAAAAAATGTCTGTGGGGAACTTAACCTCCCTGGGAAATTTTTTTTGTACAACATGAATGCCATGTATAAATATTTTATTTATGTTGTTAGAAATAAGATGTAGTGATATTTTCTCTATTATTATGTTGCATATGTAAAAGAATTAAGAATGATTCTTTGAAGCAATTTTCCATCATAGTGATTATTAAGTAGCTTAGTAATTTATTACTAAGAAGATATATTAAATAGAAGTTTCTATAATCTAATAGAACAGTGGGACTTGGTTTAGAATATATTTTTGCTTTTAAATAATGATTAAAGTAGGTTATATAAATATAGAATCAATTTTGAGTTCATGCTAATTTGATTATCACTGAGGCTATTAAAATAGTTAATTAAGAATAGTGGCTTTGGCCAACTTGCATTTATCAGTTTTTTAATGTGGTCATCAGACTTTGTCTATGACATAGATGATGTCAGTTTTCCCAAAACTTTATTAAAGTTTGAATAGTGAGGAAATCTCAGCTGGGGATTCCTGTGAGCTCTTTATTCAGAATCCATACATATTTTGTTTTTTTGTTTCTGAAAAGTGCAGATTTTGGATTTATCTGTAGTTCTTAAATCTGTAACTGATAAAACCTGATTAAATGTGATAGTATTAGTTATAGCAGCAGTGATATGTTAAACATTGATATTTCTCCCCTTTAGTTTGGTGGGTTTTTATCTCTCTTTCTCTCTCTCTATCATCTATTTATCTGTCTGTCTGTCTATCTACCTATTTATCTATCCAACCTATTTCTCTATTATATATGTACGTTATCCATCCATCCATCCATCCACCCATCCATCATCTATCTATCATCTCTATCATCTGCCCGTCCGTCCGTCCATCCATCCATCCATCCATCCATCCATCCATCCATCCATCCATCCATCCATCCATCTATCTATCTATCTATCTATCTATCTATC
>NC_022015.1:85111749-85112913 GCF_000317375.1 Microtus ochrogaster
ATCATCTATCTGAGGTAGGATTTCGCTGTGCACCCATGGCTGGCCTGGACCTCTCTATGATGACCAGTCTGTCTGTCTGTCTGTCTATCTATCTATCTATCTATCTATCTATCTATCTATCTATCTATCTCTCTATCTATCTATCAATCATCTATCTGAGGTAGGATTTCGCTGTGCACCCATGGCTGGCCTGGACCTCTCTATGATGACCAGCCTGCCTTTGCCTCCTGGATGCAGGGGTTAAGGACAGTCTACATCCCCATTTTATAGGAGCGGAAAAATAAGCAAGGGCTGAAAACAATTAATCATCCAAGCTATAGCTAAGCTGAAAGTCCAGTGCTCTCAAAACAGTCCTGTGATCTATGTCTTCCTCTAGATGATCCTGAAATCTCTATAGGAAGTAAAAGGGATTAGGAAGGTAGCTTTAGGGTCCTCACATGTGTATTTAATGATAGTGACCTGCTGGTTGGGCAGTGTTGTGTAGTAGTCTTACTTCTGACACTTTCCATGCCTGTGTCCTGTTGTTCACAGAAAGTGTCACCATGGGTAGGCTTACGCAAGATCAACATTTCCTACTGGGGATGGGAGGACATGTCTCCCTTTACAAACACAACGCTGCAGTGGCTTCCTGGAGAACCAAATGATTCCGGATTCTGTGCTTATCTAGAGAGGGCTGCAGTGGCAGGACTGAAAGCAAACCCTTGTACGTCTATGGCGGATGGCCTCGTCTGTGAAAAGCCCGTTGGTAAGTAACTGCACCCGCCTTCTGTGTTCTCTTCAGACTGCTGCCCAGGCTCCCTCTCCAGAGTGCGGGGACTTGTTGAGCCTTTTGTAATATTCATCCCTCACACCAATGTTTATTTCTATACCCAAGTTGTTTTTTTTTACTGAGCTTAGCATTAAGTTGTAATGGGGAAATGTTTAATTTTGCATATTTTCTTAAAATTTTCTTATACTTTTACAAACATTTTAATAATTTATTTACTCTGCTTTGTGGATAAGTGTTTTGCTTGCATATATGTCTGTGTACCATATGCATACCTGTGGAGGTCAGTAGAGAGGGTCCAATCCCCTGGAACTGGAGTTTCAGATGGCTGTGAGCCTGTGTGGATGTCAGTAGAGAGGGTCCAAGCCCCTGGAACTGGAGTTTCAGATGGCTGTGAG
>NC_022015.1:85113013-85114263 GCF_000317375.1 Microtus ochrogaster
GTAGAGAGGGTCCAAGCCCCTGGAACTGGAGTTTCAGATGGCTGTGAGCCTGTGTGGATGTCAGTAGAGAGGGTCCAAGCCCCTGGAACTGGAGTTTCAGATGGCTCTATCCAATGTGGGTTCTGGGAAGCATCCTCATCTGCATGGACATCAAGTGCTCTCAGCTGCGAGCCTCCTCTCCAGACCGCTGCACTGTCTGTGACCCTTTCTGTCTTGATTGTTACGGTGTTCTTATGAACACGTGGTTGTGCTCACAGTTTCGCAATGAACTGAATCCGTTGGTCTTTTGCTTTTATCATAATATTGTTTGAAGAAAAGACTCGTCTTTAAGATTAATGACTGAGTAATTTTTAATCTTAGAATTGTATTGTTTCAGTTATCTAAAAAGAAATACTTTCGTTACTTCTTTAGAAATTGATTTTCTTAAGTGAATAAGAAGTGTTTGAATGCTTTTCTTTTTAAAGAGTCGCGTTTTTATTGCGGCTATGTACATTTTATGACAGTTTGCTGTTTTAATCAACTGTAAGTGTATAGTTACATGGTTTTAAGTGTGTCCCATTGTTTGGCAGCCATCACTACTATTTCTGTAAAACTTAGTTTATTTGCAAAATTAAAACTATTTGGTTTGTTGAGACAGGGTTTGTCAGTGTAACCCTGGCAGTCCTGGATCTCACTCATGCTGTGATTAAATGTGGGCACCACCACTGCCCCGCCTAACTCTTTATTATTTCAAACAGAACATTTCTTACCCTTTGAGACCCCTGGAGATCAGCATCGCACTATTTCAATGAACTTGATACTTTGGGTATTTTATGTTTGGAGTCTCACTGCTCCATCCTCTGTGAGTTCCCTGTCCCCTTAGGAAACTGTCTTCAGAATTTGTTGATGCGTGAAGGATGCTGGTATTTACAGCTCACATTTTATTTTTCTGTTCGTTCTCTGGTTCCTTTTAGCTGTGTAGCATGAAGTTGCTCTGACTGTGAGCATAAAAATATCTTTACTTTTTGGCCATTTAGAGCGACAGTTCTATGAATGGCCCATGATTTCACTTCTTTGGGTACTTAGTGAAGGTAGATTTGATTATCATCTAAAAGTTCTAGGTTTAATATTTTGAAGATTTGCTTCGCTTTCCCGCAGCAATTGCGCCACGCTGCGTCCCTGCTGGCAGTGCGCTTTCCAGGTTTTTTTTTTTTTTTTAATTTATTTATTTATTGAGGATTTCTGCCTCCTCCCCGCCATCACCTCCCATT
>NC_022015.1:85114363-85120951 GCF_000317375.1 Microtus ochrogaster
TCCCTGACCTGTGGGAAGTCCAAGGCCCGCCCACCTCCATCCAGGTTTAGTAAGTTGAGCATCCAAATTGCTCAGGCCCCCCCAAAGCCAGCACGTTTTGGATGGAAATAGAAAACACTATCCTGAGTGAGGTAAGCTTTCCAGGTTTTTAACAGCACGCCAATACTTGTAATTTTATTTGTGAAAATGACCATCATCCTTATTTGTATGATAAATTCTGTATTTTTGTGTTATGATTTTATCATAAGTTATATATTTTCATTTGTTCATACTGAAGACACGGTCAGAGGACATTTGCTTAATTAAGATATGGAACGTTTATGGAGAAACTGTGGCTGCGTCAGTAAGTCTGGTTATGCATTGTTGAGACGGTAGAGAGATTCACATTAGAGGACTGCTTAGCTCACATATCAACTTTTTAATCATTTTTCTTATATAATGCTTCAGTCTGCTCAACTGACTCTTTTAAAAAATAGCAAAGCAGACAAAACCCAAGCATTTGTGTTCAAATAAAATTCTCAGAGGCCTTAAGAGGAGGCTGATTGGATCAGAACACTGGCTGCTCTTCCAGAGGACCCAGATTTGATACTCAGAACCCACCCGGCAGCTTGTCACCCTCTCTCACAGCAGGTCCCGGGGACTCCGATGCCCTCTTCCTTTGGCTTCTACAGGCACCAGGCACACCTGTGGTGGCATCTGTGCATGAGGCACAACACACATACACATGAAAAGTAGAGATTAGCTTTAAAAATGAAGTCACCAAAAGGAATAATTGCAGTTATTGATTTCTTCCAGTCAGTCCAAATCAAAACGCAAGGCCATGCAAGAAGCCGTGCTCCCTGCGCACCTCTTGCTCCAACTGCACCAGCAGCGGCATGGAGTGCATGTGGTGTAGCAGCACCGAGCGGTGCGTGGACTCCAACGCCTACATCATCTCCTTCCCGTACGGGCAGTGTCTGGAGTGGCAGACGGCCACCTGCTCCCGTGAGTATAGGTGGAAAGAAATTTGACCTTTGAGGGCACTTAAAATAATAGGAAACACACTATCAAGAAGAGGCCTAAAGTCTATTGTGCTATCAGCCTCTGATTTTCACCGTGTCTTCATTTTGAATTTGCTGTGATATTACCATTTTGCCATTAGGTGTGACGCATCTCCTGAATCCTGAGTGTAAGGTACAACCGCCAGTTTCCCGATGGTTCTTTCCTCCAGGGCTCCGGTGTCTTTAGGTTTCCTTGTCACACGTTTCATCCCCTCCCTGCTTTTCTTCTGTGACTGATACTCCAGAAGAGTCAACAGCAGTTGTTTTATTCGGTTCTCACTTTTATTTGTCTAATTACTTTTCGACATCAGCTTCTAATAGGCATTTTCCAAGGCTGTCGGCCACTGTCGCGCCGTCAGCCGCACTGCTTTGTTAAGGGTGTGGTGAGCACTCTTGTGGATGGGAGGGTGGGACCTGGTAGATGACAGCTGGGGGAAGGTTAGAGATTGCACAGGCGGGCTTCCCTGGAAGAATGGGTCCAAGGAACCAAACATTCAAAAATATGAACCCATGGGGGCCATTCTTTTTATCCTTTCCCTTTCAAAACGGGTTTGAGGCATAGCCCTGACTGTCCTAAAACTCACTCTGTAGACCAATGTGGCCTCGAACTCTGCCTTCAAAGTGTTGGGATTAAGGTCTGCACCACCACTGCCTGACATCTTTTTCGTTTTATTGAAAATAGATTTTTTCCTCACATTTTTTTATACGTCCCTTCCATCTACTCCTCCCACTTGCTCTCCACTTCCCCTCCCATCTAGATCCACCCCCTTTCTGTCTCTCATTAGCAAATAAACAGGCATCTAAGGGATAATAATATGATATGATATAATACAGACTAACATCTCATAATTGAACAAAATAAACAGAAGGAAAAGAGCACAAGAGAAGGGACAAGAACCAGAGACCCATTTGCTCATACACTCAGGAATCCCATAAAAAAAATAAACTGGAAACAGTGCTGTATACACAGGGAACGTAGTTCAGACCTGTGCAAACCCTGTGCATGCATGATAAATATAATCCACCCCATAAACAAACTGAAAGACAAAAAACATATATATTTGAGATGATCCTTTGATCTATCTATCTGTCTATCTATCCTCAATATAGTGCTTGAAGTCTCAGCTAAAACAATATGATTACTGAAAGGAATAGTGAGGAAATAATTGGAAGGGAAGAAGTTAAAGTATCTTTATTTACAGATAATATGGTAGTTTATATAAGTGATCCTAAAAACTTCACTGGGAAACTCCTACAGATGATAAACCTTTTAGCAAAATATTTAGATACAAAATTAACTCACATTGATCAGTAATGCAGTCTCTCTCCATACAAATGACTGACAGACTGATAAAGAAATCAAAGAAACAACACCTTTCACAATAGCCTCAAGAAATATAAAATAACTTTCGGGTAACTAACCAAGTAAATGAAAGACTTGTATGATAAAAACTTTAAGACAGTGAAACACACTGAAGAAGATATCAGAAGATGGAAAGACCTTCCATCTTTAAGGTTGGTAGGATTAGTATAGTAGAAATGATCATACTGCCAAAAACAATTTATTGATTCAGTGCAATTCCCATCGAAATTTCAAGGCAGTTTTCCACGGATCTTGAAAGGCAGTTTTCAGCTTCATTTGTAAATACAAAAAAACCCCAAGATATCTAAAAAAATTCTGAGTGATAAAAGAATTGATAGAAGTATCATCATTCCCAATTTCAATATGTATTACAAAGATATAGTAATAAAAACAGAGTAGTATTGGCACAAAAGCAGCCATATGATCCATGGAATCAAACTGAAGACCCAGATGTAATTTCCCACATCTATGGGTACTTGTTTTCTGATAAAGAAGCTAGAAATATATCCTGTACAAAAGACAGCATCTTTAACATGGTGCTTGTCAGAACTGGGTGTAGAAGAGTGCAGATAGACCCGTACTTACCACTCTACACAAACCCAGCTGTAAATGGAGCAAACACCTCAACATAAAACCAGATGCACTGAATCTGACAGAGTGGGGAATAGCCTTGAGTTTAATGGCACAGGAAAAGAGTTTCTGAACAGAACACCGATAGCACAGGCACTAAGATCAACGATCAATAAATGGAACTTCCTGAAATGGAAATGCTTCTGCATGGCAGAGGACACTCATTCAGAAAAAGCAGCCTCCAGAATAGGAAAAGACTTTTAGCAACTGCACATCTAACAGAGGGCTAATATCTAAAATATATAATGAAGTAAAAAAAGCTAGATATCAAGAAAATAATCCAATTACAAACTGGGGTACAGATTTAAATAGAATTTTAAAAAGTAAATCCAAAATGGCAGAGAAACACTTTAATGTTTAACATTCTTATCCATCAGGGAAATGCAAGTCAGAATTACTCCAAGATTTCATCTTACACCTGAAAGTAAGATCAGAATGGCTCTGTTCAATAGAACAAGTGACCGCTCACACTGATGAGACCATGGAGCAAAGGGAACACACACATTCCTGGTAGGAGTGAGGATTAGTGCAGATACTATGGGAATTTGCGTGGCTCTACCTCAGGAAGATGGGGGTTGTTCCACCTCAAGATCTAGCTATAAGACAGAAACTTAACAGAGAACTAAGGGAACTAACAGATGTTCTGACTCAAATGGATGTAACAGAAATCTGTAGAATATTCCATATGAACATAAAAGAATATACCTTCTTCTCAGCACCTCACTGAACCTTCTCAAAAATTGACCACATACTAAGTAACAAAGCGAACCTCAATAGATACCAAGAAATTGGAATAACCCCATGTATCTTATCAGATCACCAAGGCTTAAAATTAGAATTCAAGAGCAACACTAATTTCAGAAAGCTCACAAACACATGGAAATTAAACAGTGCTCACCTAAATCACCAATAGGTAAAGGAAGAAATAAAAAAAGAAATGAAAGACTTTCTACAATTCAATGAAAATGACTACAGAGCATACCCAAATTTATGGGACACAATGAAAACAGTGTTAAGAGGAAAGTTCATAGTACTAAATGCCTACATAGAGAAGCTGGGAAAACCCTGCACTAGTAAGTTAACAGAACACCTGAAAACTCTAGAATAAAAAAGAGCAAAATCACCCAGGAGGACCAGAGGGCAGGAAACAGTCTAATTGAGAGCTGAAATCAACAAAATAGAAACAAAGAAAACAATACAAAGAGTCAATGAGACAGAATTGGTTCTTCGAGAAAATCAACAAAATGAACAAACCTTTAACCAAACTAACCAAAAGGCAGAGAGAATATCTAAATTAACAAAATCAGAAATGAAAAGTGGGACATAACAACAGACATGGAAGAAATAAAGAGGATCATCAGGTCATACTTCAAAAAGCTATACTCCACAAAATTGGAAAACTTAAAGGAAATGGGCAACTTTATAGATAATATCACTTACCAAAATTAAATCAAGACCAGATAAGCAAATTAAACAGACCTATAACTACTGAAGAAAGAGAAATAGTCATCAAAAGTGTCCTGACCAAAAAAAGTTCAGGACCAGATGGTTTCAGTGTATAATTTTCAAAGAAGAACTAATAACAATAGTCCTCAAATTGTTCTACACAATAGAAACAAAAGGAGCATTGCCAAACTATTTTTTATGAGATTACAATCACCTTAAAATGTAAATAACACAAAAATATTACTAAGAAAGAGAATTACAAACCAATCTAACTCATGAACATGAATGCAAAAATACTCAATAAAATACTGGCAAAGTGAATCCAAGAACACATCAGAAAAATCATCCACATGCCTAAGTAAGCTTTATCCCAGAGATGTAGGGATGGTTCAACATATGAAAATCTGTCAATGTAGTCTACCATATAAACAAACTGAAAAAGGAAAAAAAAAACCACATGATCATCTCATTAGATTCTGAAAAAGCCATTGACAAAAGCCGGGATACAAGGAACATACCTACACATAATAAAATCTATATACAGCAAGCCAACAGCTAACATCAAACTAAATGGAGAGAAATTCACAGCAGTCACACTGAAATCAGGAACAAGACAAGGTTGTCCACTCTCTCCATATCTGTTCAGTATAGTGCTTGACATTCTAGCTAGAGCAATAAGACAACAAAGGGACATCAAGGGGATGCAAATCAGAAAAGAAGAAGTCAGAATCTCACTATTTACTGATGATATGATAGTTTATATAAGCGTCCTCAAAAATTCTACCAAGGAACTTCTATAACTCATAAACACCTTCAGTAATATAGCAGGATACAAGATTAACTCAAAAAAATCAGTAGCCTTCCTGTACACAGATGGTAAATAGGCTGAGAAAGAAATCAGAAAAACATCACCCTTCACAATAGTCACACATAACATAAAATATCTCAGAGTAACTCTAACCAAACAAGTGGAATACCTGTATGACAAGAACTTTAAATCTTTGAAGAAAGAAATTCAAGAGGACACCAGAAAATGGAAAGATCTCCCATGCTCTTGGGTAGGTAGAACTAACATAGTAAAAATGGCAATATTATCAAAAGCAATTTACTGATTTAATGCAATGCCCATCAAAATCCCAGCAAAATTCTTCACAGACCTGGAACGAATCTTACTGAACTTCATATGGAAAAGCAAAAAGCCAGGATAGCCCAAGCAATCCTGTATAGTAAAGAAACTTCTGGAGGCATCACAATCCCTAACTTCAAACTCTCTACAGAGCTATAGTACTGAAAGCAGCTTTGTATTGGCATCAAACAGAGAAGCGGACCAGTGGAATCTAATCAAAGACCTGGATATCAATCCACACACCTATGAACAGTCAAAGAAGCAAAAATTATAAAATGGAAAAAAGAAAGCATGTTCAACAAATGGTGCTGGCATAACTGGATATCAACATGTGGAAGAAGGAAAATAGATCCATATCACAATGCACAAAACTCAAGTCCAAATGGATCAAAGAACTTAACATAAAGCCAACCCACACTGAACCTCATAGAAGAGAAAGTGGGAAGTACTCTTGAACACAGGAGACCACTTCCTAAATATAACCTCAGCAGCACAGACACTGAGAGAAACAATAAATGGGACCTCCTGAAACTGAGAAGCTTCTGTAAAGCAAAGGACATGGTCAACAAGGCCAAGCTTTTATATTTCGTATAATAAAGCAGCACAATGAATGTAAGTTTTCACGTAATATCATCTTTTGTAAGAAAAAGAAGAAAACATAGATTCTTAGTTCCGAGTCACCATTACACAGCGAACGATGGATTCCCAGTAAATCTAACACTCTGTGTTAGACAGAGCCAAAGCTGTGCCACCTCACTTCAGAGTTTTGTTTTTAAATGACATCTAAGGACTAGAATACTTCTCTGAACATGGCATTTTATCAACCGTTCTTAATGCTGAAAAATCTACTTGAAAAATAAAAGTAGTCTACGAGTTTCTTCCTCAGTACAGAAGTGTGGGATTATTTAATCCAAGAGTTTGTTCCTCAGTGCAGAAGTGTGGGATTATTTAATCCAAGTGTTTGTTCCTCAGTGCAGAAGTGT
>NC_022015.1:85121051-85131211 GCF_000317375.1 Microtus ochrogaster
ATTATTTAATCCAAGTGTTTGTTCCTCAGTGCAGAAGTGTGGGATTATTTAATCCAAGAGTTTGTTCCTCAGTGCAGAAGTGTGGGATTATTTAACCCAAGAGTTCCCCACTTGTCCTGGAAGTCTTAGCAGGAATATTGGATTGAGAGTAGTTTAATTGATCTAAAGTATATCTTAAGGCCATCTTATTTATATTTCCCTTAAAAGATAATTCTAAGGTGAATTTCTTTTCCCAGGGACTACATTTAGATTGTAAGCAGTGTGAGCTATCTTGGGTGTGATGCAGTTAGTTTTATTCATCACAGGTCAGTTTTGATTGGAATATCACAGTACATAATTGCTCCTATGTAAGGTTTGATAGTTTTTATTATTTCTCATTGGCTTTATAGTCAACCAGTACAGTTTTGAAGACAATCATCATAACTGTCAATAAATATGTGAACTACCCATAGTCACAGAAAGGAAAATACTTCAGATCAAGGGAACCATGGGGAATGTGGCAGTGCATGAAGTGTTGAGTTTCTACGTGTCTGCTAAAGGGACTGCCACTGATCACTGTGTATTGGCAGGATGCAGCTTTCTCCCTTTATTGAGTAGTTTCTTTTCCATACAGTTATCCTGACTACGCTTTCTGCATCCTCTCCTCCTCCCAGTTCCTCCGTCCTTTCTGTCCCCCCCCCCCCCGCCTCCCCATCTACTCCCTTCCTGCTTCTCATTAGAAAAGAACAGACTTCTATGGAATCACAACCAAACACGACAAAATAGAGTATGATAAAACAAAATCCGTTACATCCAGGCTGGATAAGTCAGCCCTGCAGAAGGGAAAGAGCCTTAAGAGCAGGCACAAGGCACAGAAACCCCTTGTTCACACACTTTGTAGTCCTGTGTACATACTAAGTGGAAAGCTGTACTGTATGTGCAGAGGCCCTGTGCAGACCCATGTGGGCCCTGTGCTGGCTGCTTCAGTCTGTGAATTCATGTGGATCCTGCTTAGTTGATTCAGAGGGACTTGATCTGGTGTCCTCTGTCCTCTCTGGCTCTGACACTCTTTCCCCCTCCTCTCCTGAGGGTTTCCCAAGCTCTTAGTGGGGGGGGGGGGATTTGATGGAGGCCTTCTGTTTAGTGCTGTGTGTTCCAAGGGCCCAAGAAGATTTAACTTTGGAATAGAAAACAACCATGCCTTTGAATTTCCTGTCTAGAAAGTTAAATAAGTGGATATTGTATTTTATTTTTTAATACGATTTGAGATGGCACTTACTATTTTCTAAAACTCAGCCTTCAAGGTTCTTGGCCCCAAACAACTCACTATAAATAAAATCCTCAGTGAGTTCTTGGATCTGACATTTTGCTGCTGAGTTTCTGACGTTTACCAGGTCTCTGGGTCAGTTCCTCTATGTCCCATTATGGGAAGACACTCAGGAATCTTTAAGTGCCGCCTTATTTTCCTTTGTCCTGGGTTATGGTTACCATCTTTTCCCTTCTAACATCCAATTCAATTTATCTTCTCTTTGTTCATGACATGTATTATGTATACACGTGTACATATTTATGTATGCATATATACATGTGCATGATGAATTGTTCATGCCTGCTAGATATTTATGCAAAATATTTCTATTAACCACAGATGACATTTTAATGTCTTTCTTCTTATAATGTTTTCCTGAAGCATACAATTCTGCTTGATAATGAAAGTCTTTTTTTTTTTAATACTTTTGTCGTGCAGCTCAAAATTGTTCTGGATTAAGAACCTGTGGACAGTGCTTGGAGCAGCCTGGCTGTGGCTGGTGCAACGACCCCAGTAACACGGGGAGAGGGTACTGCACTGAAGGGTCCTCCCGGGGACCAGTGAGAGTTGGCGGAGCACGCAACAGCGAGGCGGTTCTCGACACCAGTCTGTGCCCCAAAGAGAAGAACTACGAGTGGTCTTTCATCCAGTGTCCAGGTAACGGCCCTTTTGTTTTCTCATGGATGCGCCGGTGTGCTGTATTGTCTCTGTCACTGCTGTCCTGGAACCTCCTGCTCCTCCGTGTTTCCAGGAACCCTCATGGTGAGTGTGGGTATCATGACCACCCCAGTGGATTCACGGGCCATCATGGGTACTCACTACTATGTAAATTTGATGGCCACTTAGTTTTTCAGGGGCTCTTTTCATAGTTGTGCATTCCTTATTCTGTGCTTGTATGGAAGGCAGTTGAAAATTTAACTTACTCAGGACGTGTTTTCTGAGTACCTGCCGTGTACTAGCTAGTGTGTTTAGTGAGTTAGGTGCTAGAGACATGGTTGATAAATTGGTTTTAAAATCACTACACTCATGGAGAATGTGTGTTTATTGAGATAAGTGAGCTTATGAGGTCATGTGGTGGATGAGGTCATGGGTGGGTAAGTGAATCTTGGTTGAACTCGGGTTGAGAAGACAGAGCTTTGCTGACATGTCCACACACATAAAAGCCTGCAGGAGAAGTGTGTCACAGCTGGATTCCTGTGGCGGAGGAGGGAAGATGGAGTCGCACTAAAGCCAGTCTGAAAGTTTGCAATGGGTCAAACCCAGGAATCAATATAAGCATTTGAAATTAATTGACACACGCATGCACAATGCATGTGCGCACACCCACACTTGAAGTAGAAGGGGACAATGTGGGAAGAGTCGGGGAGCAATGTGAGGGGAGGGGTTCAGAGGGCAATGTGGATGATATGATCAAGTTTCCTAACGTCGGGGTAAGACACTAACATTTGGTACGGAATTACTTTGTTATATTTTTGCAGATTTATAAATTTATAAATCTAAAATTCTGTAACTATAAATTTCAAAATACAGTTTGAAAAGCACACGGCAGTTCTAGAGTAATAGTCAAAGGAAACTTGCAGAAAGGAAAATGTAGTTATTGTAACTGAAGGCCAGTATGTGCAGTACACGTGTAAGACAGGAACAGCAACATGAAAGAGAAGCACTAAGAAGCAACTCAGCACTCAGGAGAAGTAAGTAGAGATAAAAATGCAAGATGCAACAGAGGTCAAAGATAGGGTAGAATTTAAAGTTCCGAATACACTTAATAGGATTTTCAAAAAATGGAAAAGGAGAAAGAAAATCTTTAAAAATATTGTCCTGCAATGAGATATAGACACTAAGCACAACTAGTGCCATTTGATTCAAATATAAAATCGTGTCCTTGAAAACGTATAACCATGCTCACGCCTTAGTGCAGTGATGAGCTGGGCTCAGGCCACACTGATGCTCTGAATGTCCAGACTTCTCAGGTGTGTATTTCTTCAGGCAGGAAATTATATTAGAGGGACCTTCTCAAGCAGTTTGATGTCTGCTCTCATTTACAGCTTGATTGTACAGAGAGGTGTCTCACAGGACAGTGGAACCCTTCCCTGTCCTGTCTGCGTGTAGGTCTGGAGAGGATGAGCTACAGGAAAGAAGCCTGGCTTGCACGTGGGTGGCATCTCTTATAGGCCAGGGCCTAAGGAATACAAGGGGAAATGGAGAACGGAGCTGGTGTCCACACCTTAGATGTGCTTTGCTGAACTCTTCCCCACTGATTACGATGAAACCATAAGCCAAAATAGCAATCCCCCTGTGACTTGTTTCCTCAGGGATTTGACGCTTTGTTTGAAAAATTAAAATCTGGCAGCAGAAACTAGATTCCCAAATCAGACCATGTGGCTGAGAATCCTATGCATCTACTCTAGAAAAGCTCCGAGCTGCATGCTAGTGCGGCCTTAGGGTGTGTGATCAGGGCTCGGGGTCTCTTCTGGCGGGACCTGAGACCTGAGACCAGAATGCCGTAAAGACCAGGCTCATGAGGTTTCAGATGAGAACAAAGGCTCTTGGGAGTTGGATTAGTGGCTCTTTGCTTTGCTTTCTACTAAGAATTAGTGAAAACTGGGGAGTCCAAGTTCAAGGGTGATTCAGAGTTAAACTGGCAGGGATTTTAAGGCAGACTGTGGTCATATAGTGATGGTTGCTTTCAGTCAGGTTTGGAATAAGATTTTGAAGCAAAAATTAAAGCAGAAAAACTGGAAAGGTTTGTAGTTTGAACAAAAGCTTCATTAGTTCAGGTCTATTGCATCTAGTTTCCTGCATTTTACAAGTAATATCTCTATGGACCCATTTTATTTTAGTGGCATTAGAATGTGTATAAGATTTGTAGTTTTGTGGTCTGCCTCTCTGTAGGGAGAGCAAAGTTTTGAAACTAGAGATAAGGTACTTCTATGTCATCAATTATACATTTAACTTGCTTGAAAAAACCCAAAATCAAAGTATAAAAAATATTCCACTTTTTAAAATGGATGTGTGTAGGCTGAAACTGCTTATTCATTCCTGGCTGCTCAGACCCAAATTAGTCACACAGAAACTGTATTATTTGCAATACTGATTGGCCAATAGCTTTCATGTATTTCTTGCTAGCTCTTATATCCTAAAATAACCCATCTCCATTAATCTGTGTATCATCACGTGACTGTGGCTTACCAGTGAGGTTCCAGTTTAGTTTTCCAGCCTAGTTCTATTCTGTTAAGCCATTGGCTGAGAGCAGTTTCTTTATTATCCAGTGGCAATAAAACATATTCACAGCATGTAGAGGAGAATCCCACATCAAATGTGAAAGTAGTGTAACGTGTAACAAGTGGCACATTGGTGGAGGTGCGGGGCTGAGGTGTAGTGGTTATCGCAGAGTAGGAGTAACGTGTAATAATGACATTGGTGGAGGTGCGGGGCAGAGGTGTAGAAATGGGTGGACCCTGCATCAATTATTTTTCAACTTCTTTATGTATATACTTGTTTATGACATGTATTCCATGTGCCATTAATTCATCATTTTAACTTGTATAAGTCACAGCTTTTGAGCACAATGTCCTAAATCCACAACTGCCGCCCTCGTGTAGTTCCAGAGTGCATTAATCACTATGAAACCAAACCTGGGGCCCCTTAAGAGTCATTTCAAATTTCCCCCTTCTCCAGCACTTAGAAACATTAATTTACTTCCACTGTTTAGTTGGGCTCTTATGATATGTGGTCTTTGTCCTTGGTTTTTAATCCCAGCATCTATATAATGTTTTCAGGATTTACTTTTGTGGCCTACATAAGTTCTTTTTATGTCGATGTAATATTCAGTTACATAGATGCACCACAGCTGTGCTTTCTTTTGTTCGCTAATGTACTTTTGGTTATTTCTATTATGGTATTGTGATTGATGCCCTTGTAACCATTGTGTGAGAACTTCTGCATTTAGATATTTCTTTTTATCTTTCAGTTTATCTAGAAGCAGATTATCGAGTCATATGAGAACCCCATGTTTAATGTTTTAAAGAATTGCAGGACTTCTGTAGAGTGTTGAGTTTGTGTTGGCATGGGGCCTGTTCTTAAGAGCAGTTTGTTTCCTCTATGAGACTCTCTAGAGGGAACTATTTTTTTGTTGTTGTTTCCAAGTGACTGCTGAGTTAGGAATGGGTGTGTGTGTTCATTTCTTATTTCAGTTTTATGACTGCATCTAGTGTAGACCTGTGCAGACTGTGCAGGCTGTGTGTGCAGGCTGTGTGTGCAGGCTGTGTGTGCAGGCTGTGTGTGCAGGCTGTGTGTGCAGACTGTGCAGGCTGTGTGTGCAGACTGTGCAGGCTGTGTGTGCAGACTGTGCAGGCTGTGTGTGCAGGCTGTGTGTGCAGGCTGCCTCAGTCTTACATGCATCTGTTTTATCTAGAAGGCCGTGATTCCTTGGTACATAATGGATTCCCTCTGGCTCTTACGCTCTTTCTACCTTCTGCAGAGTTCCTTAAGCCCCGAGGACAGGGATTAGATGGAGATATCTCATTTCCAAGGAAAGCATATTGTCTGGCTCTCTCTGTTTGTTCCCCTCAGCGCAGGAGGAAGCCTCTTCGCTGTTGGCTGAGCATGGCACAGACCTGCTAACCTGGCCCGCATGGCTGGCCATGTCCAGCCAAGGGACAAGGACCATTGATTGTGAAGAATCATCTAAATTGTATACAAAAGAAAAGTGAACTAGCCCCGGGCAGGCTCCCTTAGTCTTCTCATCTCTGAGGACCCACGCAGTGACCGCTGAATGTCCGCTCTCACACATACCAACAATATATGTTGAGCATGTTTCTCTCTCCATCTCTTCCTCTTCAGCAAGTCATTCTGGACCCTTAGATCACACACCTCTTCCAATTTCATGTTTTCTCTCCGTCTCTGCCTCCCTCCCTCCGCCTGTCCCTCTCTGACTAAATAGCCCACAAAGAGGACTGAAGAACTCTGCTTCCTGAAGGTCTGGTTTGATCCCCATCACCACATGATAGTTACAACCACAGTAACTCCAGTTCCAGGGCATCCAGTGCCCTCTTCTGGCTTCCAAGGGAACAAACAGCACACCTATACTGTACAGACCTACAAGCAGGCAAAATATCCATCACAATTAATAAAATTTTGAAAAAAAAAAGAAAAAAGTATGGGATTTGCAAAGTCTAGCATATTGGCTGTCTGGTCCCTTCCAGTGAAGAAAACATTATTTTATCTCTGTTCTATGCTATATTTACATGATTTGAGTTGTAGATGTAATTCAAGGGGTCATTCTGAGCTGCCCTTGTGAGGTCTGAGAGACCTGTGGCAGAGGGCGTGTGTTTTACATGTATGTTTGATTTCAGAGTTCCTTAACCTTGTGGCAACATGCATTTCAGACCCACACATGGAGAGAGTTTGGATTTTCGTGTGTCCTTTCCCTTTCATGCATCGATGCTAGTGGCACATCGGGTTCTTTTGTGCTTCTTTGGTCTTCCGTGCGCTTTGGTCATGTGTTCATCTGCACAATGCAGGTGATGACTTCAGTTTCTAAACATGACTCAGCTTCTCTCTCTTCCCGGGAGGTGGCAGCAGATTTGGAACCCGTGTCTGCTGATACTTGCCGTGTGTCCTATGTGGTGTTCAGATTTTCTTCTAGCTCAGTCTTAAACCGCGCACCGTTTCAGTCCCTGACAATTTCTTTTTCTTTGAAGGAAGGCTATATATTGAAAAAGGTTTTGCTCAAGATTTTTCTTTCTTCCGCTGAATTTACGTGCAAACATGTTGGGAATTTAATAATAATGTCATGAAGATATTTTTAAATGCAGCACATCTGTTTCTAGAGAGCCCATATTTTCAGAGCTATGTGCTTTATTTGCATATCAAATGATAAATTTGTCATTATGTTTTATTTTGATTTTTTTTGTTTGTGTTTCCATAAATAAGGAACCATCTGGGGTAGAATTAAAATGTAGGCAAAATAAAATAGATGGATTGTCTTTAGTTTTATTTGTGTTCTGTAGTTATGTTAATATTAGACCATTTAAAATGACAATTCATCCAGGGAGAATTATTCAGAGTCAGGTGATGCTACCTCTTGCTGCAGTCTGGTGGGGGTGTTGGTTAAAGTGTGACCCTGGCCTGTGAGTTTAGCCTTTCCTTCTGTGTCTGACACAGCTGGTCCTCGGGGTCAGTGTGACTCCGGCCTGTGAGTTTAGCCTTTCCTTCTGTGTCTGACACAGTTGGTACTCGGGGTCCAGCGTTTTACAGCACGCGTGTCCCTTTCCCTTGATTGTGTGTTAGTTGTAAGCTTTGACAGTGGCTAGCACTTCCCTCCCTGGAATTTTCCCTGCAGTAGGGTCTAAATTCCATCATGTCTGTATGATACAGCCTCCTTATCACGCCTCCCTGTAACACAATTATCAGAAGCTTTGTGGCGTTGGATCCAGGAAATGCTTCTTGACTGCCTTCGTCTTTTCCCATTCAGGCAGGAAAGGTTGGCTGTCATTGGGTCAGTGTGTTCTTTAGTGTCAGGAGGTGGCAGGGATCATTCCTGGCCTTGCTTGTGTAGCTGCTGCCACACCAATTGCTGCTCTTGTGGGGACTGCTCTGGTACTAACGTCATAATTTATATACTACGTTAGATTTGAGAGCTAAATTCATCTTTCTTTTTCAAAAGCAAGTGCTAATAGTTAGATAATTTTGTTTTCATGTGGTTTGAAATTTCACAAAGTGTGCTAGTATATTTATTATTTTGGTTCTTTAGGCAATTCTTTATGTGAAGTGGGTACTCATTTTTTTTTTAGACAGAGCAATTTAATTATGTATCTGCCATAGATCTACAAAATTCCTTCTTAACCATTTAAGCATAACAGTAGAAGTTTTAATATCAATGTTTTTATTATAAAAGAACTCCATGTATGTTTTTGGTGATGATACAGAAAGATCTTGCCGAACTAACTTGGCCATCGCTAACTTTTTGAAAGGCATATTTGTGCGTTTTAAAACATTTGAAAACAAAATTGTCATATTTTAAATATTTTACATATTTGATTTTCTTTTATCTTGACCTTTTGTGTTAGATTTTCTTATTTTATAGACGATTTGAAAACCAACTTCTTGCTTTAAGACAATACACCTTGCTGGGTGGTGGTGGCACAGGGCACGCCTTTAATCCCAGCACTCAGGAGACAGAGGCAGGTTGATAGAGATGGGATACGTGAGTGTGAGTGTGCCTGGTTTACAAAGTGAGTTTCAGAACAACCAGGACAGTTTCACAGAGAAACCCTGTCTCGAAAAGAAAAAATGAAAGAAGATACACTTTTATTCAAATTTAAGAGTCTCTTTGTTTATCTGAATAGCAATTTGTTTTCTTGAAATTAAGATCTGCTGCCTGATATTTTTTGTATTTATAGTTTGTTATTAAGTATAAATACGTCTATGATCTATTGAGAACTTAACATTCCTTATCAAAGCTCTATTATATAATCTTGTCTTATTTAATGGATAAAACATTCACATGATTCTTTAATGAGCATATTAAACTATTCCCCACCTACCTGTAATATGTCACCTTATCTCTAGCCCCTTTGTCTATAAGCAAAGAGGTCAGTTGTGACCCTACGATAAGGTGCATTCTCTGTCTTATTGAGGCTCTCAGCTGACTGTGTGTTGTATTAAGAATTGGGTAAAGCGCTTTGGACTTGGCTAGAATAAGGTTTTAAAAGTAATGTCTCTCTTGAGAGCTGTGTACTTCTGTTGTTATTGAGCTGTTTGTGCTTTTTTCTCCTTCAGCTTGCCAGTGTAACGGACACAGCACCTGCATCAATAACAACGTCTGTGAGCAGTGCAAGAATCTCACCACTGGGAGGCAGTGTGAGGACTGCATGCCCGGGTATTATGGAGACCCCACCAACGGAGGGCAGTGCACAGGTAAATACGTAGACTTCAGCGTGTGTTTGCTAACCAGAAGAAAGTGAGAATTGAGGGGTCTCTTCTGGAGACTACACCTAAAAATTTTGCTATCCATCTTCAGTATTTTTGATTGAAGACTCTGAAAACTATAAAAGTTCTATGATACGCTTATTTTAAAATACTACATTTTACTCCAAATTTATACATATTATAAGAAATTTAGTAAAAGTGCATATAATTTCATTATTTAACTGATCACTGCAGACAGTTATGTTCTGATAGGAGACTAGAGTAATTGACAATTATAGACGGTGCCTGAGAAGGCGAGACTTCTCTCACAGGGTGGCAGTTAAGGGTGTGAATTTGGTCTGAAATGTTAATTCTACCACTGTTTAAAAATAAGCCGTTTTGACTGTGTTCTTCGCGCCAGCACGGTTTCTCTTTTCATCTTATTGTAGCTGTAACCCCTGCTTTCCTTTGCCAACTTCATACACTCCCTTTAAACCCACGAAGTCCACCCGTGCTACAGTGTGTGTGCGGCTGTGGAACCGTCCAGTGGGTGCACAGTTGAAGTAAACTGATTCTCCCTCCTGGCTGCCATCAGTAGCAGGCATCTCCCCAGCGAGGGGCGGGGCTCCAGCGAGGGGCGGGGCTCCATGGCTCTTTTTTTATCCCTTCCGACTTTCAGCTCTCTTGATCTTAGGTCATATGCATGCAGTTGAGCTGTGGTGGGTTTGTGAGTACAGCCCTCCTGCCACAGGTGGAAAATATTGTTTGACAGCCGTCGTCTACCACCGCTGCTTTTACAGTCTTCCCAACACCTCTCCTGTGTAGATCCGGAACCTCGTGGGGAGGGTGAAATGTCGGAGTCCATCTAGGGCTGAGCACTGTGTAGATCCTGAGCCTCGTGGGGAGGGCGACAATGTCGGTGTCCCAGGACTGAGCACTGTGTAGATCCGGAACCTCGTGG
>NC_022015.1:85131551-85138679 GCF_000317375.1 Microtus ochrogaster
GGTGTCCCAGGACTGAGCACTGTGTAGATCCGGAACCTCGTGGGGAAGGTGACAACGTAGGTGTCCCAGGCCTGAGCGCTGTAGATCCGGAACCTCGTGGGGAGGGTGACAATGTCGGTGTCCCAGGACTGAGCGCTGTAGATCTGGAACCTCGTGGGGAAGGTGACAATGTCGGTGTCCCAGGACTGAGCGCTGCAGATCCGGAACCTCGTGGGAGGGTGACAATGTCTATCCACCTAGGGCGGAGCACTAAAGTCTCGTATACTCTGCACCTTGACCAGCTGTGAGTCCAGCCTCGAGTCTCTGTTAATTGCCATCTACTGCAGTAGGAAGTCTGACTGCAGCTGAGATCTTTTTAGCCCATTGGTCTAACAGACCAGATATGTATATGGAGTGCAGTTTAATACTGTGTGCATTTAGCAGAATGCTGGCAGTAAATTCTTTCCTAGAGTTTATGACTCAGTCAGCTAATGGTTCTTGCTCCAGTAACCAGGTATGAATTTTGTCTTGTAGAGTAGGCCTTCAGTCCAATAGAAGGTTAATTCCTGCCAGAACATGTCAGTGTTGTCAGTGGGCATACCTTGCTGTGCTGGTCATTATTGCAGGTCTTGGTGTTCACGGCTGGGTAACTGCTGATTACATTTCCCCTTAGTTTCGTACATAGCACCTTCTGCTGCCGTGAAATTACCCAGTAGCGATGAAGCGTCAGATCGGTACCCGTCTGATCTCTGTGTCCCTGCGGCTCACGGATGTGGTGTCCTCGGCAGTGTCTCGCCATCTAGTTCTGGAGCGTAATGAAGTTTTTGAGAGAAGAATGTTCTAGACAAAACTACCAGCTCTAATAAATCTCCTTAGAAATAGTGTGAGAAAGGGAAATACTCGTCGTGAATTGATGACGAATAATGTGTCTGGAGACACAGGAGGGCACGAGAGGGAACGTGGTGTAGTGCGGGAGATGTAAGAATTCTGACATCCACTCTGAGTAGAAGACCCACTGACACTTTGGTGTGAAGTTGTGACAGAGAAAACTTACTAAAAAACAGGGTCATTTTAGGTACTGTTTTCTAAGTAACTAGTCAAGGTTCCACGTCCAGTGGGAAGGTTACTGTAATATGGAGATGATGGAGGCGTAGGCCAGGCAGTGTTGTAAGAGGCCGTGTAAAAGCATTAGATTTGATGCGGGACAGTTACTGATAATAAATGTTGATGGGGTCCTGCGAGGCGGAGGTGTGGCCTTCTGGAACAGCCCTGAGGTGGAAGCTTCTAGTATGTATATTGTGTGCAAAGTCATGATGCTGGTTGGAGTCATCAGGAGAGTTGGGAGAAAGAGAAGACCAAAGACGGGGTCTCCAGCCAGAACGGAGGAGAGCTTGGTACAGGAGGGCACGAAGGAAGGGACGGTGGAACTGGAGGAAAAGCAGAGGGTGTGAGGTTTTTAAGTTCATGTGTGAGAGAGAGCTTGACCCAAGCTCATTCAGAGAATGGGATTCTTGGGTTTAGCAAGAGTTAAGGGTCCATTTGCAAGAATAGTTTTCCTAGGGGAAATGAGTGGAAATATTTCCATCCAAAGTTAAAAAAAGAATCTGTATCATATTAAGGTTTTGGGTGTGTAAGGTTTCAGGGCCTGCATGCAGTAGAGGAGCACATGCGATACAGTCAGCTGTACCAGGCTGTGGAATTCAGATACAAGAGGGTCTGGATCCCCCACGGAATACACTGTGTGAGGAGGGGAAGAACCGGCTCCTGCGCTGTGTTATCCGTCTGTTAATGGTGGATGTTTCCGGGCTCCATTCCTGCAGGTCGTGCTGTCTCCACTGTGGACTTTTGTTTGATGGTTCTCACCAGTCCTTCTGGATCAAATCCCAAGAGTGAATTGCTGGGTTGTGGTAGTTTGGTGTTCATGGGTTTTGTTTTTGTTTTTGATTTTATGTTTTTGGTTTGTTGAGACACAGCATTTCTCTGTAGCTTTGGAGCCTGTACTGGAATTCACTGTGTAAACCAGGCTGGCCTCGAACTCACAGAGATCTGTGTACCTATGGCTCCTGAGCGTTGGAATAAAGGTGTGCCACCACCGCCTGACTTATCTTTAATTTAGTGCTAAAACTAAAACCATTGCGTGGGTGGTGTGGGACAATGGTCTGTATTCTGTCAATTATATTTTAAATAAATCCTGATTGGCCAGTAGCAAGACAGGAAGTATAGGTGGGACAACCAGACAGGAAGTAGAGGCAGGTCAAGAAGAACAGGAGAATTCTGGGAAGAAGGAAGCTTCCTGGGCAGTCCTGGCCCAGCCACAGAAGAAGGAAGATGTGACTGCCTGGCTGAAAAAGGTACCGAGCCATGTGACTAACACAGATAAGAATAATGGGCTAATATAAGTTATAAGAGTTAATAAGAAGCCTGAGCTCATGGTCCCATCAGTTTATAACTAATGTAGACCTTTGTGTGATTTCTTTGGGACTTAACTGTGGAAAGTGGGCAGGACAGAAACCTCAGTCAACACGTGGGGTTTATTTTAACTCTTTTAAGTAGATGTAATGGCAGAACCAAGTGCATTTGCAGTGTTGAATTTTCTCCCAGATTTTTTCCTCTTGTGAACGAACTTCTCTGTCTACTACTGCCCACTGCCCTGCACCGCCCACTGCTCTGCACCCCTCTTTCCATCTTATGACCTGTGGCCACCACAGAATGCTGTTTGACCAGTGTAGTAATAGGGGCGGCGGGGCCCCAGCACCCCAGCCGCACCCCGGCCGCCTCCGGCTAGCTTAAGCCCCGAAATAATTACACGGACACTGTGTTCATTTAATCACCGCTTGGCCCTTTAGCTCTAGCCCTTACTGGCTAATTCTGATATCCCGATCAACCCATCTCTAATAATCTGTGAGCACCGGTCTTAGTGAGCACCAGTCTTACCGGGAGTGTATCTTCCCAGGAGCGGGGAGCATGGCGTCTCTCTGAGGCATCTGCTCCCGAGAGCAGAGCTGTGGAGTCTGAGCTCACTTCCTCTTCCTCCCAGCATTCTGTTCTGTTTACTCCACCCACCTATGTTCTAAGCTATGAGCCCAAGCAGTTTGTTTATTACTTAACCAATGAAATCAACAGATTGATATATGACACTCCCACATCAGACCAGGTCCTTTTTATGAGTAGAATCACAGTTTTGGTTCTTTGCTTTTTAGGCTAAACAACATTCTGCTATCTGTTTAAACTACATTTTTATCTCTCCTGGCCATCCTTTGAGAGATACTTGAATACATCTACATTTGGATATTTTGAGTAACACGTGCTGTGTATGTGGGCGTGTAATACCTGTTTGAGTCTCTGTGCCATTTTTGTGCCATTGCTATTGTGTTTCTGCAGAAACTATTTTCAGAGATGTGGTCCATTTTTAATAATGGGTTTGTTTTGTTGTTGTTCCTTCCCCCCAAATTATAAGACATCTTTATAATAACCTTATAAGACTGCGATTATCAGATATTTTCTTCTACATTGTAGATTCTCTTTTTTAAAAAAATCATAATGTCTGTTCTTTAAAATATCAGAGTTTTGAAGTCCAGCATCTACCCCATCTGTGACCTGCTGGAGTGTGAGGGGCCTGGTCCTATGTATCTCCATGACTCGGGCAATAGCAGGATGTTGGGTGGGACATTGGTGGGGTCCAGTATTGATGCTGTGCCAAAGCCAGAGGCTGTGGACCTGACCAACAACACATTACACCATGAACATTTGCAAGTAAAGCCGTGTGGACAGGAGGGTAGAGTGCATGACACACTCCCATGACACGGCTCCCCATACCGAGACGGATGGAGAGGTGATGGAGAGGTGGAGGACCAAAATTCATTTTTGTCTTATTTTCATTCTTTTAGCTTTCATGCGGGGGTGAACTACAAGTCAGGAACTGAGAAATTTTGCCATGTTCCCTCCCCCCCTTTTTTGGTAAAACCAAATAGATAAATATGTTATTTTCAAAGATTTGAAAAGAAAATTTCAGGGGTTAAAAGAATGGCTCAATGGTTAGGGACACTCTCTGTTTCTCCATGCGTTTGGTTCCTAGTACCCGTGTCAGGTGGCTCATAGCCTCCTGTAACTCTGGCTCCCAGGTATCTGATGTCATCTTTTGGCCTCCAAGAGCACATTCACACAGACACATAGAGACAGACACACATATACATACGTAGACACAGATATAGAAATGCACAGAGAGTCACATTCACAGACACACACAGTCTCTCTCACACACAGATATACACAATCACAGACACACACACTAACAGATACATAAATTAAAATGCTGAATCTTTAAAAATAAAATACAAAAATTTCTGATTTCTTAAATTATGTTTTAAGTTTTAAAAAATTTTTCTGATACCATATATTTTGATCATATTGATGAAGTCTACTTTATGTAGGTTTTCTGTTTTGTAATTAAAAACGAATACTTATTTTTATCTTATTTGCATGCATGTTCTGCCTGTCACATGTTTGCAGTACCCTTAGAGACCAGAAGGGGGTGTTAGGTCCCTTGGGACTGGAGTTACAGATGTGTAAGCTACCATGTGGGTGCTGGGAATCAAACCAGGGTCGTTTGGAAGGGCAGCCAGTGATCTTACCCACTCTAGCCTTTGTTGGTTACACTTTTGTCATATATCAGAATGTATATGATTGATTCTACAAACTTTTGCCAATATGAGCAAAAAGAACACTTCACTCTATAATAGCTATGAAATAATTTAAATTGTCATGAAGGATTTTAAATTTTCAGCAGGCAGGGGGCTTTGAGAAATATGTTCCCCTTTGGGGACAGTATTCCTCTACTAGATTTAAAACTAGTTCAATTATTCCAAATTAATTTCTGTTCCTGACATGGCACATCTGGCAAGCTAAGGCACAGTAAATAGGAAATTAAATGGAATGAAGGATTGATGTCTATCTTATTCATTGTTATCGGTTTTTATGAACTTTAAATAATCCTTAACTTTTTTTAAGTCTTAAAAGGTGGCACAATGATATCTTAATGTTTGTGATCTATAAAAATAACCGATCTTCTTAACAGCCACATTAAGTTACCTAACTAGTGAACATCACGTCACATTGGGAAATTATGTTGTGATGACTAAAATTAAAATTTAAAAAGCCAGAAAGCATGCATTTATTGCCATGTTCTGGGCACGGAGCGAGGGTCCACATTCCTCTAGCCGTGTGGAATGTGCTCTGAGCCCCTGAGCCGTCTCTTCAGGTCCTTTGGCTTCTTTTAGAAGCTTAACCTCTGAAAACTGGTCAGTCAAGCATTTCCAATGCTATATATTTGGGTAATTTTATGATTGTTTTTAGATCATAGCATTTATAGTTCATTGCTATAATTAATGATTAAACATGCTTTTTTAGGATCTTGTATGTGTATTTGTAGATTTGTATTAGATTATGTGTCTATAACCATTGATAGTTTTGTAGAATACAGTGTTGTTAAGAGTTTGAATTTTGAGTTGGGCAGCACTTGGGAAGCAGAGGCAGGTGAATCTCTGTGAGTTCGAGGCCAGCATAGTCTACAGAGCTGGTTCCCGGGCAGCCAAGGCCATACAAAGAAACCCTGTATTGAAAACAACAACAACATATGGTACCATATTGCTTGGTATTGCTTGCCACTATCACATTGGGTAAATTTAGTTCCCAGTTTTCTTATTAGCAAAATGAAGCTATCTTATATTGATAAACAAATCTCCAGTGAGATTCTCTGTGTGTGTGTGTGTGTGTGTGTGTGTGTTTGCGTGTGTATGTGTGTACACGTGCATGTGTGCACACATGTATTTATCTGCAGGCCCACGTGTTTGAGACTGGTATGGATATTGTATGCATGTTAGAGTGGTTGCCTCACTTGTTACTCAGTCTGCTGTTTTTTGAGGCATTATCTCTGACCTGAACTCGCCAGCTGCTGTGTTGGCTTGCCAGGGAGCACCAGGGATCTGTGTTCTCTACCTGGCCTGCTCTAGGATTGCAAGCCAATGCTAGAATGCCCAGATTTAAAAACATTTAGTTATTATTATTGAGTGTGTGCGTGTGCACACTTACAGGGGTGGGAACATGCATGCCACGGTACATGTGTGCAAGTCAGTGAACAATTTTTAAACAGTAATGCATTTATTGCTGAGAATTTCATGTTTGTATATTTTGATTATACAGCCCCCCATTCACCCTTTCCATGTTCCCTTGGGTCGCCCTATCGCCATGACAACTTGATGTCATTTTTGCTTTTCTTCTGTCTGTCTCCCACGGAGTGCATGAGTGGCTCATGTGTTCATGGTGTGGAGTCACTTCTTTCCCGCTCTCTAGCCTCACTGAAGGACACAGGCCTGGCCTGTGCAGCACAAGTCTTTCACCACAGACTCATCTGTCCAGGCTCTTGGGTGAGAGTCTCCTGAATACTAACCCCTAATCTAGCTCCTGTGGTGAAATTGTGCTGATCAGCATTCATAACATTGGTGGGTTTTAGTATGTTAATAAAATTGAATAACACAGGTGGGCATGGTGGCACACATCTGCTATCACAACACTGGGTGCTGCTAACACAGAGAATCGTGTATTCACAGCTACAAACTCTGATGTTCAAGGCTGCTGTGAGTTAACTCGTGAGATACCACCTCAGAAGACAAAACAAAAACCAAATAATAAACAAAACAGAACAAAACAATTGAAACAAGGATGGGGCTTTGGCTGGAAGATGCAGCTTCTGCTCAGCATGGCCAGCCCAGAGCAGACCACCCAAAAATTATTTGACAGAAAGTTAATTTTTAATCCAAATTTGGTGGTTTATTATTATGAAAATATCTCTTACATTCAAAGAAACTGAAGATTTCACTGGACTGTGAATACTGTATACAGCCTGAGGTCATTCAGGATTGCTGTCCTACTTTGTAGAAAGTTTGTTTACCCTCTCCCTAAGAGAGCTGTGTGCAACCAACCTGTTCACCTTGAGAGAGCTGTGTACAACCAATCTGTTCACCTAAAGAGAGCTGTGTACAACCAACCTGTTTACCTAAAGAGAGCTGTGTACAACCAACCTGTTTACCTTGGATTATAGAAAGTTTGTTTACCCTCTCCTTAAGAGAGCTGTGTACAACCAACCTGTTTACC
>NC_022015.1:85138779-85146674 GCF_000317375.1 Microtus ochrogaster
TGTGTACAACCAACCTGTTTACCTTGGATTGTAAAAAGTTTGTTTACCCTCTCCTTAAGAGAGCTGTGTACAACCAACCTGTTTACCTTGGATTGCCCAAGCAGTTAACTTACAACCAACATGAATGCACTGTAAATTTGTTGTTTATCAGGGTTTCACTATGTTGTCCTGGTTGTCCCACAACTCTCCATGTAGTTCAGGCTGTCCTCAAACTCACAGATCTATCCCTTTGTGACCTTCCTGCGAGATTTGGGTTAAAGTCATGGCTACGTTAACTATAAGATTAACTACTCTTCCATGCCACTACCTTCAAATACGGCAAGCATGTGTGCAGCTATGAGGGTAAATCATAGAAAGAGCAAATGGATTGAAAGCATCCTTATAAAATGAATATCTGGCATAAGCATTGAAGACAACACATGGACTTGCTTGATAGCCTTTGTTGTCTAGGGCGATTGGGGGCAGCTAGAGCTAGGGATTTTGTCCTTTGAAAACTCTGTTAAAGATGTGTGTGAAGTGTCCCTCATTCCTTCCCCCATGTGATGCTTTCTACCCTGTTCAATAAACACCATGCAAAACCCTTTGTAGGACTCAGACATAAAGGCAGGGACGGACAAGACAAGGCAGCATCCAGCAGGCACAGATTCAGACCCATACAACAGACAGAAAATGACAGAGGGCACAGGGAGGCCTATTCAAGTCTGGGCTTGCTCTGGTTGAATCCCTCCAAGGGGAGGTGCTTCTAAATTTCCTTTCCTTAATGGGACACTGGCATACTTTGGGACTCTGAAGTTATAATTAATATATTCAAAGTGATGCATTTTTGGTATACCTTTAAAAATATTCTCTCAAAACTGACTTATAAATTGCAGTAGAAGAAAATAGTGACTTTTTCTGGAGTTGGCAGCAAGTGCACCTACTGCAGTTCTTTACAAGGAAGAATTAGCCTTGACATCGTCACATCGTGATTGAATGCCTACTGACTGCCATCAAGTACATTCTAACTTAAATTTACAAACATTATGGAATACTGTCATTGTATTATGATAAAGCAGATGATCGAATAAGGGAGAAGGAGATTGATTCTGATTGAGTGCTCTGGGAAAATCCCATTCCAGAGATAATTTAGTGGTCCCTTGATAGCTGAGGACAGTGTGTTAATCTAGGCTTGAGTTTCCTATAGTCAGTACTGGCAGCATGCTTTTCATTATAATCCATTCTTCACACAAAGCAGCTAAGTATGTTATTAGCCATAAAATAGCTGACTACATTTCTTATGCTTGTTTATTTGTAAAATATAAGTGCAAAAAGAAAATACTTTTCCCTTCTTGTATGACTAATAGTTTTTCTTCTTCTGTTCTTCATATTCTTTTGGCTAAATTTATTATAAAATACTTAATGGGTTTGACTTGTATTACAAATAAGTTTTTTCTTAGCAGTGCACTCATGTTTGCTTTTAATAAAGTTTCATCTGCAAAACTTACTTTATTGTTTTGGTGCCCTGTTAGTTTCTATTAGTAATTGACTTATGGAAATATTTAATATATGATAAACCCTCTGGAGTATGACAGTAGCACTTTAAGCCTTGGGTAGGATACAGGAGAGTAAGTGCCATTTTGTTACGAGGATGAGGAGTCTTTTTGTTATCAGAAACTAGCGCAGCCATATCTGATGGGAACGGCCAAAGTCATAAGGCCCGCACGGCTGCATGCCAAAGATTCAGCCAGGCTGAGCCACACGATGGCCACGGTGCTGTCTGTGGATTTCATCTCCACCTTTTGTGTACTTGGGAGACTTTTAATATTTGTACACTTTGGGGAAATTGGATTGATGAAAAATTTCTTATGAATTGTTTATGCTTTCTCCCAGGGATGCTATTTCTAAGCAGTATGTCCAGGACAGTCCTGAGCATACTACCTCTCTCCCTCTGCGCTTTTGGGATATATCCTCATCTACTTGACTGTCTTCCTTACACTTTGGGGGTTGTGACACGCATAAAGAAGCCGGAGGTCTCTTTATGAGGCTGTGAGATATTCTTGAAATATCTGTCCCTCTCCTTACTTAGGAGCAAGATAATCAAAACAAAGTCAACTTAACCAGGTGAAGGAGATGCAGTGGGCCGGAGGAGTTGACCACAGATAAGGATGTAAGCCTCTTCCCACTGCACACCCTGGCAGTGACGTGGCACAGACAGCAACAAAGGTAGATGAGCTGAAGGTACCTCTGCCCTACATAGAGACAGAGTGGGAAGATGATGGAAGAATGAGGTGTCAGGACCTCCCTTTCTGAGAACAGTTAGCTCATGCAGAGCCTCTGTGGTGTCCTAGGACCAAGGACAACAGAATGTCAGGATTAGACATCTAGACAGAGTCTATAAATATATAAAACACAGACATTGTATTACATCAGAATTATAATAATAGCTGCAGCAGCTTTGGCCTGAAGATTTTCCCTGGGCACTCTGTTTATTAAGAGTTAATAATACACTGCTTGGGACTTGTCGCTATTCCCAGCTTGAAGAGTTTGCTTTGGTCCTAGCATTCTTGAAGCAACCAGAGCTACCAGCCTGAGAAACCAGCTACCAGGCTGTCATATGCCTCTAGATTTTTAAAAATTGGGTTATGGGGTTAATGAGTACCAATGATAACTATCAATGATGTCAAAATGAGAGGAAATGATTGGAAATGATAACTTCTGTCATAGTTCATTAATGATGACTAAAAGAGGAACAAGAGGAAGTGAAATACATGTCCCAGAACAAAAATGATACGGTCTGTGTTTTGGAACAACATAAATGTATCCCTGCTTACTGAATTCTGTATAAATAAAGAAGCTCTTTGACTGTTAGTCAGTCAGGCTGCAAGATTCTCCTGACCATCATGGCCTGGTCTGCTTCCTCCCCTCACCAACTTCTTACATCCCTAGCAGGGACCACTGTCTCCAAGGGGATGTGCTTCTTCTCTGTCCATCTCTCCTAACAGGAAACTAAGAAGTGTCTGTGTTTGTTTCCTTCCTCAGACTCTCTTCCTGTGATATTTCCTTCCTCAGGTCTCTCTTCCTGTGATATTTCCTTCCTCAGGTCTCTCTTCCTAGTAATATTTCCTTCCTCAGGCTTGCTTTTCCTAGTTTTATTTGCAGAAAGGTCTATTTTCCTTCTTTCTTAACTTTAACTAGACATTCGATTCAACTTGGACAAATCTAGTGATTTTCCCCTTTAGGTATGATTCTCTGAAATGTATTTGTTTCTATGATGTGACCCTCAGGTTCACCTGGTTTGATAATAACATGGTCACTTTTTGTGCTCTCTATTCATGAGTGGTTTTTTTACTGTCTCGAGTTTGGAAAACAATGGTTTTAGGGGCAGAAGAAGTCAAATACTTGTCCATTTGGGACTAGATAGAAACCATTCATCTAGTGGATCAACATTTTTCTTTTATTTCTTTTGATGTGATATTTAACCATATAATAATGTATTGCTTGAAATTTTATGTCATAAGAATTTGGTACTATCTGTCTTTTAAAAAATTACTTTCTATATTATATCTTAATAATAAACATTATTTTGGGGGTAGAGAGGAAGCTCAATAAGTGAAGTGCTTGAGGGCCTAGTTGGCTCCTTGGAACTTGTGTAAAGACAGACAGGTGCTGAGGTTTGTTGTCTTCACTACCAGTGCTGTGGAGGGGAGGTGGGCAGGTCCCTCGGTCTTACTGCCCAGCCACCCTCACCTACCTAGAGAGGTGCAGGTCATTGAAGAATATGAAAATCTCAAAGGTGTTTGGTGCCTGAAGAACAACACCTGAGATCACACTCCTGTCCTCTCATCCTATGCACGCACACACACACGCACACGTGCACACACACACACGCACACACACATGCACACACACACTCACACGCACATACACATGCACACACACATGCACACACACACATGCACACATACACACAGACACTCCTGTCTGCCCTTCTACATAGACACACAGATACACACACATGCATGTGTGTTCACATACGTACTTACATTTCTATAAGGGTAAAATATCAATCCTTTGGTGAAACTTAAAAGATATATTTTAAGTATTATATGGAAATACTATTCCCAAACTGAAAACATTTATTTAAATATTCCAGGAGACTGGAAGTTAACATAAGAAACTGGGCATGCATTGGTTCCATTGTGATATATGTTCTTTAAAGTGCTAAACCAAGTGCTGTGATTCCAACCAGACTCTCTAGGAATCCACTCCCGGCATCTGTGCTGTGATCCCAACCAGACTCTTTAGGAATCCACTCCCGGCATCTGTGCTGTGATCCCAACCAGACTCTTTAGGAATCCACTCCCGGCATCTGTGCTGTGATCCCAACCAGACTTTTACTTTCAAATCCACGTTTCCGTGCGTCAGACACATTTTATATCCTCTGTAGTTTACATGTTTATCATAGGTCCAGCCTCCTGCATCATCCTCAGGTTTATTTCATATTGTTGGTCATTTTTATGCCAATAATATTGCTAATAGCTTTTACTGAATGTCTATTTAATTGTTTTTATAATGTACACAATTATTACAATTGTAACTATTTTGCAGATAAAGAGTATGTATAAAGACTTTATTTTATTTTGTTTTTTTGGTAAAAATCGATGACCTGAAAGAGGATACGAATAAGTAAATAATTTCATTCCAGTGCATTACAGGGAAAATCAGCAACACAGGGAATGCTGAGCAAGTCAGACAAGAAAATTACCAGTTTGAAGAATTTGGCAACATGAAAGAAAAAAAAATCAGCCAATAATGTTTGTGTGCTTGGATGGGTAGATTGTACTGTCTAGTTCCTGTCTGAGCATGCCCAGGTTTCCAATCACAGGGTTATTCAAGTGTCCACAGCCAGTTCTCTGCAGAATTGTGTCTGGAGGAATGGGTGTGCATGTCTTTTAGTGGGTTCATAAGCAGCCAGATGTGCATTCCTACCCACAGACCGGCAGCCAGATATGCACTCCTACCCACAGACCGGCAGCCAGATGTGCGCCCTTACCCACTTAATCTTACTCTCACTCAGATTAAATTGAGGTTTGGGCATTTTCTTCATCTGGCTTCTCAAGGCTAGCAAGACTGACAAACTGGAAGAGCCTATTGCAAGTGCGAATGACAGAACTTTGAATTATGTGGTTGTTTACCACATACTGTTACCTTATGCAAAATTTTACCATATTAAATGTCTAATCGGTAATATATATATATATATATAATATATAGACATTTCACTAAGATAATTAGCACAGAAGAACGCAAACGAGATTCAATGGCATGGTCTCCAAACCTCCAGAAGCTGTTGTTCTGTGGGAAATGACTGCTGGTTCTGTGTTTCTGCAGTGTGCTCTTTGTCTGTAGCTCAGCTGAGTAATCCTTCTACCTCCTTTTTTATCCTCATTGTTTAGTTTTGCTATAAGTTGCTACTGCAGCTTTATATTCATGGGGACAGAAATACATGTGACTATGTCATGTCCCTCTGGTGTGTATCTAGGCTATAAAATCATTGCCAAATAAAATTTCCCAAACCAAAGGCCACAGCATGATGGTTTCATAGGTGCTTATTCAGCAGAAAACAGTGGTCTCGAATGCTGACAACACAGAATAGTCTAGAAACTGCAGTGAAGTATAAATTTAAACAATTGAATTAGGTGCATTTGTGCTGCTTTACTCTGAAGCCTAATACACAGGGGAATGCTTGCAAAATGAGCTCACATAAAAGGTATTTTAATATGTTTTTCCAGAAATTATTAAAGTAACTATTCAAAGATAGTTTTTTAAAAACAGAAAATCTGCAAGAGTTCTGTTATAAGAAAAACTATAAAGCTTTTCCAGGAAGGATAAATAAAATCCAAGTGTTAAAATATTAATATACATTAATTTTAGTATTCATTGAAATATGCCTCAATATTTATCTTAAATTGTTCAGATTATGTTAAGAATGTTTATTTATTTTTCCAACACTTACATATTAACCATATATCTTGGTGTTTCTTTATTCCTTGTTTCACACCTTATCTTTCATTTGCAGATTTCTGAAATACTATATTTACATACTAAATTATACAAAATTAAGGGAACTATACAAATTTTTGTATGACTTTATATATAAAATGTGTTAGTGAATCTCTTTTAGTAAATACCAGATGTTTGGGACTATTCTAATACAAAACTTACTGCATATCTATACCTATCAAATATATGTTGACTAGTATATTAATAATCTGTTTTCCAAAGTCATAAAATGTTTTATATTTTATAATGTGGTCAAAACCAAAACTTCTAAGACATCCTTAGTAAGATATAACAAAGATACAGCGGAAGTTGCCATCTTCCCAAACACAATCCAGTGAGTTTTAGTATTGACAGAAATGGGCCCTCATGATTACCGTCTTATTTGGCAGAATTTTCATCACTCGCTCTACAGAAACAAAAGAACAAAATCATAACTAGAAAACAGGCAAAGCACCCTATCCGATTGGCAGCCTCCCCTTACCGTCCTGCTCCCCCTTCTCCCCGGCTTCCACGGCAATTAGAAATCCATCATCAGTATAGGTTGAATTATTCTTGAAATTTTCTTGTAATAAGATGTTTTAAAGACTTATTAGGTTTAAGTTTAATCATATATGAGAAGTGTTAACTTTTATTGTCAAATAATATTACAAATAATATCATGTCAAAATAATTATTAGTTAATGGACATTTGAGCTATCTTCCAGTTTCTTAGTTGTGAAGTATGTTATAAGCACATACTTATATTTTATTTTTTATTTTATTTTTCATTTTTTTACCTTTGTAGCACTGGGTTGGCTCTGTCATCTGCTCATTCTCCATTGACTGTTTTGATTCGCTCCAGACACGCAGTGGGACACAGTTGTGTTTCCAGTAGTCATCCATCAAAGTTCTCTGCTTTCTCATGCGTTCTGGCCGTTGTTTGCCTCTTCATTAAAGACACTGGGTGATGACATTTTTATCTACGCATGAGAAGTGGGGAGACAGAGAGAGACAGACAGAGATGTGCGTGCGCGTACACACACACAGAGAGAGAGAGAAAGAGAGAGAGAGAGAGAGAGAGAGAGAGAGAGAGAGAGAGAGAGAGAGCAGCAGTTGCGTCAAGGATTGTAATCTCTGAAATCCTGCCTCCTGTCTACCTCCCAAAAGTTCCATAACCTTCTAAATTGTCTTCTCAGGGAGAGAAGTGTTCAAATTCATGAGCCCATGGGGACATTTCTTATTTAAAATCACAGCGGTGTCAAAATAATTGCCCAAACAATGTCAGAAATACAGAAATACTTACTTTTTGGTTTCGGGATCTCAAACCCTAAATCTAGGCCTTATACTCATTTGAGTGCTCTCCGTGGCTGGTGTGCAGGCTCCAGCCGTTCCTTCCCTGCGCCTGTCTGGCTGTCTCAGCTCCTGAGCATGCTGGGTTGGACTCGTATGGTCCGAATTTATTTTGCAGCTTCAGTAGTGATTTTAGGGCCCACCACTTTGCTATAAATAAACAACTGGGGGGGTGTGTTTTCCCGGGGAAGCCTCTTTCTCCCACTTCGAATATTTCCTAGTTGCCTGTTTGTTTCGGTCCCATGAATGTTCCTTGTTTTGTGTTAGCTCATCTCTTGGTGTCTTCATTGTTGCTTAGGTCTTGTTTAGGCAGCTGTGTTAGAAAATAGTGAAGAGAGAATTGGGTGCAATGTTTGATTTAGTATTCTGAAGTAATAATTCTGAGAATAATCTGGGGGATTAGAGGTGTGCGCTGTGTGTTCACCTCACATTAGGGGTTGGAGGTGTGCACTGTGTGTGTTCACCTCACATTAGGGGTTGGAGGTGTGCACTGTGTGTGTTCACCTCACATGAGGGTTGGAGGT
>NC_022015.1:85147181-85157948 GCF_000317375.1 Microtus ochrogaster
CTCACATGAGGGTTGGAGGTGTGCACTGTGTGTGTTCACCTCCCACACGAGGGATTGGAGGTGTGCACCACTACACCTGCTATCTATTTGAACACTAATGTCATGAATCTGATGTATCACTTTGCAAACAGAAGCACAAAGCAGAATAAGAGAAGTACTTAGGTGCAAGAGAGATGCAGGACATTCCTGGGGATTGTAAAGAGTTTTGCAAAGTTTTCACATTAAGTGAAAAAATGGCTTATATGACATGAGGAAATAGCCTCACAAAATACGATACTAATATCACTTAATAACACGTTGGCTTCTGACTTACAGCGTGCACATGCAGTGGCCATGCGAATATCTGTCATCTGCACACAGGGAAGTGTTTCTGTACAACTAAAGGAATAAAAGGTGACCAGTGCCAACTGTAAGTACGAAGAATTATATCTTGGAACTTCTATGGATTTTGTGCTATCCGACTAATTTTTATGTTTTTTTGAATGTTAGCTTTGCACTAAGTTAAGCTTACGTTATTGTAAGCTGTTTTCATACACACATTATCAAATTTTTTGAGAAAATAAATGTTTAAAGATGACTGTTTCCTGGAGGCTTAGAGTGAAGGCTGTAGAGCGGGTGCAGAGAGGGCACGGCACCACACCTGTCGTGTATGTGGGTGGGGTGCACACTCAGGTCACTGCTGAGTGACTTAACCCATCAGCCTTCCTTTGTCTACGGTTCAGTTCACAGGAACCAGTGTCTTTCTCTCAGTACTTCATGAGTGACTTCTATCGTTTGTCTAGTTATTCTTAGTATTTATTGCCTCCCAAATGTGATTCTAAAAGGCAATACATTTAAATTATTATTTTTTCTTTAATTTTGTTCGTGTACATTACATTAAAATTAGATTTATAAGGTTCCATATTAACTCGTTACAAATGCATGCTTATTTTTCATGAATATTTATTATTTGAGAAAAATCATGTTTACATTACATAATTATGTAATTGTCAGAAAACTTAGTAAAGAGTTCTCTAAATTATATTTAAAATTTATATCTAAAAAATCTCCTAAACACAGAAAACAATATTTGCTTATTTTTATTTTATGTCATTTACTATCATAGACTTTCAAGTTTAGAGAAGCCTAGGATAGGCAGCTGGTCTCTTACCTGTAAGCCTGATAGGTCTTGTCAGCTCCTATTAGGCAGGGCACTTAGGCTTGTGAGCAATGAACTGAGCCAGAGGCTTGCGCCCTGTGCGAGACAGGATGTCTCTGATAGTGTGCACCTGTAATGTTTGCTTTGTATATAGACCCAGCTTTACTGTCTTGAGGGTAGTGAACCTGCTCAGGCCCATGCCTAGAAGAGGTTCAGGCTGTGATCTTTAGATTTTGTAAAGAGAAACCCCAATTTATTTACACTTTGTGGTATTCTCATCCATTCCTTCAAATTATATACCAGGTCATAAGCTTCATTATCTCATTACAGCTGTGAAGACAATGTCTATAGGTCCAGGTTATAGTATTATAGACAAAAGCAAAATGTTAGTTGCAACTATGATTATGAACTAAATTCACATTGATTTCCGTAGTGACTGAACAAGTTTGCACTTCCACCAGCAATGGAGGGAGATTTTCCTTGCTACACATCCTCGCCAGTATGAACTGTTACTTGTGTTATTGATCTTAGCCATTCTGACAAGTGTAAGATGGAATCTCAAAGTCATTTTGATTTTCATTTCCCAACTCAAAAAAAAAAATCAGTAGCCCTCCTATATACAAATGACAAATGATCTTATAAGTCAGGGAAACAACACATTTACAATAGCCTCACATATTATAAAATCTTGTAAACAAGCTGCTAGAAGGCTTGTGTGATTAAAAACTTAAAGTCTTTGGAGAAAGAAATTGAAGAAGATATCAGAAAATGAAAGGTCTTCCATGTTCATGGATTGATAAGTTTGACATAGTAAAATTGGCCATTCTACCAAAAACAATCTACAGAGTCAATGCAAGCCCCATCAAAATTCCAACACAATTCTTTACAGGCATTGAAAGGACAATTCTCAATGCCATAAAAAAAAAAACAGAACCTCAGGATAACTAAAACAATCCTGTACAGTACAGGAACTTCTAGAGTTGTCACCATCCCTAACTTCAAGCTCTACTACAGAGCTATAGTAATAAAATCAACATAGTATTGCCATAAAAACACACATTGATCCGTGGAATCAAATTGAAGATCCCAACATAAATCCACACGCCAATGGACAATTGATTTTTGATAAAGAATCCAGAAAAATACACTGGAGAAATAAAATTATCTTCAACAAATATTGCTGGCATAACGATGCTGATGTGTAGAAGAATGCACACAGACACACATCTGTCATCTTGCACAACTGAAGTTCAGGTATACCAAAGACCTCAACATAAAAGCAGACACACTGAACACAATAGAAGAGGAAGAGGGGAATAGCCTTGAACTCATCGGCACAGGAGGCAACTTCCTGAACTGAACACTGATAGTGCAGATACTAAGATTAAGAATTAATAAGTAGGGTCTCATGAAACTGAAAAGCTTTCACATGGCAAAGGACACTGTCAGTCAGGCAAAGTGGTAGTCTATAGGTTGATAAAAGATTTTTAACTCCACATTCAATAGAAGACTAACATCCAAAATATATAACGAACTCAAGAAACTAGATTTCAAAAAAATAAATAATCCAATTAAAAATGGGGTAAATATCAAAGCAGAATTCTCAATAGAGGAATTTCAAATGGTCATTTAGTACACTTTTAACTGTTGGATGGGGGTAATAAAAATAAGGTAAGAATTTTGAGGATAGTTACTTGTTATATACTGGTTATATTGGAAAATGCTTTTATTAGGAAGCAGAAAATTATCTAAATAGGCAAACACTGGTTAAACTAGTGTTTGATATTGATAAGCAAAACTGATAAAAGTTTTTGCTAAAGTACTTTTCATGCTGTTAGTGTCAAACTCATCGCAGTAAAACACACAGATTTCTTATGTTTGATGGTCTAGAATAACCATGAATCATTTCTTGCAAGCATAAATTTCATTTTTCTTTAAATATGTTATCCGGTGTCACATTTTTGTAAGTTTCCCCAGTGGATGTTGGTTCTTCTTGTCTCCCAGTTGTTGGTTGCGTTAGCCATGGGGCATCTGTTTGTCTATACTCTTTGAATGAACAGCTTCCAGGACCCACCGCATCCACATCAAGATGCTCAGTAGGTGTACTAATTGTTCTGAGACGGGATTCCTGAGGATGAGGAAGGTCTGAACCCACTGTGCTAGAGTTGGAATTGGAAGGAGGAATAACATTTTTCTGGATAAAGATGACAGCGGACAGAAACGGAAGTACTGCCAAGAACAACAAAGATATAAAAATGAACGTGGTCTTAGCATTTCCAGTGTCTTCTCATGGATGGAGAGAGATGGAGAATATTGTCCTACCCCTTGTAATTGACTAAAGAAAGAAAAGCCTTGTTAAAACAGAAATCCGTGACCCTCAACTTGTTTGTTGATTAAAAAAAATCAGACTTTGTAAAATACAAATCCTTGAGATAACTGAAACTCAAGACATAGGTAAAATAATGACCGAAGGAAAAAGAAGAAAGAAGAAAGAAAGAAAGAAAGAAAGAAAGAAAGAAAGAAAGAAAGAAAATGCAAGTGCTGCAGACAAACATGCAGCAGCAATTTTGGTTTCTGTTGCTTGATTTTTTATTCTTGTTTTTTTGGGGGGCCCGCCACCCACCTCCCAAGTAAATCACACAAAGAGGGTTATTCTTAGTTATGAATGCCTGACCTTAGCTTGGCTTGTTTCTTGCCAGTTTTTCTTAAATTAACAAAACATAAAGCAATCTGTTTAAATGGATGCAAAGTAGTCATATTGTCATGGTAATGACAATTCTCCATCTAACCTTTTCCCAGGATAATGGGTACTGAAAAATAGTAACTTTAAAACAAAAGCCACTACTGAACCCAACAGACTTTTTCCATGCAAGAGACACAGATGGCCAATAAACACTTCACAAAGCATTGGCCTGCTTAGCCATCAGGAAAATGTAAGAGTCCAGCTCACTCCAGTCAAGGGAGCTGTCGTCCGAGAAACTTACGAAGGCAGATGCTGGCTGGCAAGGATATGGAGAAAAAGGAGCCCTATTTGCTGCTGACGGGAGTGTAAACTTGTGTAGCCATGAAGGAAATTGGTAAGGAAGGTCCTCATAAAACTACCATTAGAGCCATCATATAACCCAGCTGTTCTGTTTATGGGTGGGTACCTGAAGGACTACATTACCCATCCTGCCACATCAATGTTCACTGTTCACTGTATCTAGGAAATGGGACAGCCCAGATGGATGGATAAATCAAATATGACACACGTACACAATGGAGTTTTATGCCGCCATAAAGAAAAATTGAATCCTGACATTTTAAGGAAAATAGATGCAACTAGAAATCACTATGCTCGGTAAAATAAGCCAGACTCTTTTAGACATAAAGCAAAGAAAACCAGTTTACAATCCCAGAGAGCCTAGACAACAATGAGGACCCTAAGAGGGGCATACATAGATCTAATCTACATGGGAAGTAGAGGAAGACAAGATCTCCTGAGTAGATTGGGAACATGGGGACCATGGGAGAGGGTAGAAGGGAGGAAGAAGGTAGGGGAGCACAGAAAAATGTAGAGCTCAATAAAATCAATTAAAAAAATTTAAAAAAGAAAAGAAGTAAGCCAGACTCAAACGGACAAAATCTTCTTGGACTCTCTTATGTGTGGTGCCTAAGTTTTAAATTATATGTCTATGTGTATATTGATAGGCACATATGTTCAGTTATCAAGTATAAGGTGGTTTTCTTGATGATTGTAAAGTTAGTCATTTCTTCCTAGTTCAGCCAGGTGATGTAATGTCAAAATGGGTAGTTAGCCCTTAGCCAGGGTGAGGAGAGTCTGGGAATCATTACTCTCCTTCCACTGTGGGCTCCGAGGATTGAACTGAGGTCAACAGGCTTGCCAAGCAAGTGCTTTTACCCACAGTGCCATGTTACAGTCCCCAAAAAGGGGATTTCTCTTTTATTTTCTGCTTTTAAGGCAGCCTGCTGACACCCCTATGAACAACCCTCTCTTGAGGGGATCCCCTCTTCAGTACCTCCTGTTCACAGTGGGTCTGGATGAAGACTGTCATGAGGAGAGTTTGGGATTGGATGCTGGTGGGAAGTCGGGTGGTGACCATTGTGATGTGCTGCAGTGAGCCCTGAGCATCATAGCCGTGGTCCTCCAGCTTGGGGAGAAGCAGCTGTGTTTATATGTGATGCTAACATGTTAAAGTGAGAAGCCTAGCAATTGTAAGACTTGTAAACATGGCAGGCTTTTGTTGGATGCCATAACACGTAGAAGGAAGCACCTTTCAGGATCTCAGGGCCTGGGTGAACACCAGTAATGAATGTGGGAGGACCCAGTGCATTGTGGGTGGGAACCCTCTGATGGAGGTCCCGGGTTCTATAAAGGAGCAGACTGAGCAAGCCTAGGGAGCAAGCTAATTAGCAGCACCCTCCATGGCTTCTGCATCAGCTCTTGCCTCCAGGTTTGGGATCTGTTTGAGTTCCTGACTTCCTTCCATGATGAATAGGGATTTGGAAGTGTAAGCATATAACCCTTTCTTCCCTCAGTTGCTTTTTGGTCATGGAGTTTGGTCACAGTAACAACACTCAGCCACTTTGACGTGGCCATTGATGTCCTTGTTTGGCTCATTTTGAGCAGTCATTTGGATGACTTTTTGGGTGAAGGATTTTACTTTAGGAGGAGACCCAGACTCATAGCAAATGCCCTGATCTACCCCTTTTCCCTTTGTTCCCTGTTTACAGTGGCTCTGGTACATGGATTTTATAAAATTTATTTTGGAACGGTATTTCACGAATTAGAATTATAGAATTAGAAAGTAAAGGAATAAAATTATGCAATTAAACACTGTATGTCGGTCTGGCACCAATAGTTATTTCAATTTTATTCTAAAAATAGAACACAAAAATCAAATTTTTTGAAAAATTCATGAATTTCTCTGCTCCGTTATTAGTTTTGAAGTATTTAAGTTAGAGTTCTTGTGTTTGAGTCTTCATTTTATTTTTGATAATCTAATGACAGGTCAAGAGTTCTAACTCTTGATTTAAATCATATTAGTCTATTCTGTGTCAGTCTATTGGCTTAGAGAAAAACTTTTCTCAACACAACTGTGCGTGTGCATTGACAAGAGGGATATGAATTTGTGATATATACATGTGTTTGTTCATGTGTGTGCTCACATGGGAATGGGTGTATGTGGCATACATATGTTCATGTAGGCCAGAGGCTGATCGTAGATGTATTCTGAGGATGACTTTTTACAAATAAAGGCTCATTGTTGTCTAAGATAGGGAAATGTTTTAATTTCAGCTAATACTACAAAGAAGAAACTAGGGTCTTATGAATGCTGTGACTTTTCTTCTCCTTAAAAATGACTCTCAAGAACATGTTGTCTATCCTGTGTCCTAATGTTCTCTTTTCAGCCCAGGTCATTCCTGCCCTGGTCAGTCTGTCAGAGTCTGTCTGTCCTGTGTGCTGATGCTCTTACAAATCACGGATATTACTTTTTTTAAAATTAATTTTATTGAGCTATACATTTTTTTTTCTGTTCCTCTCCCTGCCTCTCTCCTCCTCTTCAACACTCTCCCATGGTTCCCATGGTCATCATCAATTTGCTCAGGAGATCGTGTCCTAATTGTTGTAGGAGGCCACTAATTAGTTCCCAGGCGCTTAGTCCTGAAATAATCACACAGAATATTAATTAAATCACTGCTTGGCCCATTAGCTCTATCTTCTTATTGGCTAACTTTTATTATTGTATTTCATCTCCATTAATCTCTGTATCACTACAAGGCTATGGCTTACCAAGAAAAGTCCTGGCATCTATCTCTGGTGGGGCTACATGGCTTCTCCCTACTCTAACCTTCTTTCTTCCAGCATTCAGTTTAGTTTTCCCAGCCTACCTAAGTTCTGCCTTATCAACAGGCCAAGGCAGTATCTTTATTAACCAATGATATTTACAGCATACAGAGGGGAATCCCACATCACCTCCCCTTTTCTGTTTAAATAAAAAAGGAAGGTTTTAACTTTAACATACAAAAACTAAATATAACAAAACATTGGGCAAGAATTACAGTTTTAATATTTATATCTACTTTATCTTTTATCATAACCAAGGAAAACAATAACTATAACTATAAATTTTTCAACTCCATCAAAGACTCCAGAAGGATATAATATTACCTAAGTAAACAGGAAGTACATTGTAAGCAGCTTCCAAAACTCTAGAACTGACAGAGACATTTTGGTACCTGGACAGTCACCCAAAGTTCTTCTGTACCATTGGGGCATCCATCTTCAGCCTACAGGCCCATAGTATCTGGCAGTCTTTTCCAGGAAGTAGGTGCTTTGAGGAGCAGTCTCATTGTCATAAAAAGTCCTAAATTATTAAAAGTTTTAAGTGCAGTAAAATTGACAGAGACATTTTTGTACCTGGACAGTCACCCAAAGTTCTTCTGTACCATTGGGGCATCCATCTTCAGCCTACAGGCCCATAGTATCTGGCAGTCTTTTCCAGGAAGTAGGTGCTTTGAGGAGCAGTCTCATTGTCATAAAAAGTCCTAAATTATTAAACATTTTAAAAGCAGTAATTTGAAGGTCTTTGAAAGATTTGAAGAATCCCTGTCCATCTGAGATACATCTCTGTACATCTAGAAAATCTAACTACCATGAATACAAACTTGACTATTATAGATGATTATCTTTTAACCTATATTTTTAAATTATACATCACATTTTTCAAATGATCTGTACAAACACAATACCATAACCAAGAGCAAAAATATACCAATGTAGATATCTATAGCATATCCCCTCTAAATGTAAACAAGTATGTATAAATAATACTTGGGAATATGGGTGTAATTCTTGTCTAAACTGGTTCCTGCTATTTCTTGTGCAAAATATTTTTTGAGGTGTATTCAAGGTGACCTTTCAGGTGGTCTTTGGTCCATCAAACCACATTAATCTGGAAGGGATTCCACAGGTTCACATCCTCTGTGGAAACAAAAGAAGAACCTCTTTTCCAAAGCAACAAATCCTCAGACCCATATTTTGACTGGCTGTATGTTGGTCTTGAGTTTTGTGCATGGTGATAGATATGGGTCTGTGTTCATTCATCTACATGCTGATATCCAGTTATGCTGGCACCATTTGTTGAATATGCTTTTTTTTTCCCGTTTGATATTTTTTTTTGCTTCTTTGTCAAAAATCGAGTGTTCAAAGGTGTGTGGATTAATATCCGGGTCTTTGATTCGGCTCCATTGGTCCTCCTGTCTGTTTTTAGCCAATGCCATTCTGTTTTTAGTACTGTAGCTCTGTAATAGAGTTTGAAGTCAAGGATGGTGATGCCTCCAGAAGTTCCTTTATTGTACAGGATTGTTTTGTCTATCCTGGGTTCTTTGCTTTTCCGTATGAAGTTGAGTACCGTTCTTTGGCGGTCTGTGAAGAATTCTGGGATTCTGCTGGGCACTGCATTGAATTGCCACAGACATTTCTATTTGCTCATTTAGTCTCAGGATTGCTGCCTGCTGCTATTTTGGAAGCTGGTTTTTTAAAATTCAACTTATGATACAGTTTAAACATTTTTAGTTTATTTAGTCGTAAGTGACTTTTCATGTTTTTACAGATGCGACTCTGAAAATCGCTATGTTGGTAATCCACTCAGAGGAACATGTTATTGTAAGTATTCGTATGTTTTTCTTTATAGTAATTGATTTATATTGTTAGCTTGAAGTTAATGAATAGCTATGGTTTCATTACTATTTAAGTTACTCTGGTCTACATATTTTATTATGTTGTTAGCTTCAGGTAAATGAATATGTATGGTTTCATTACAATTTTCTGGTCCATATATTTTATCTTATTTTTCTTACTTTAAATTTTTTTTGAGATAATTATAACAGTATTTATATCCTTTGTATTCCTTAAATGTTATAATTCTATAATCTGTTGATAAGAAAGGTAATGTGTATTTGCAATATTCTCTTCATTGTTTTTGGTGTATTTTTCTTGTTCTAAATAGTAAAATAAATATAAATAAATTAAAATTGCTTGTGTCCTGAACATGAACAAAAGGTAGGGTTCAAATAAACTTTTATAATTTTAACATATTTTTAAAATTTGCAAATATAAATCTTATGATAGACTGTTTACAAGGAACAGTTTTGATTTTTCTCCAGAGCTACACTGATTTTCTGTTAGGTGTTACTTTCATTCGATTGTTTAACTTTACAGAATCAGCTGAATTATTTTCAAAATAGTTGTACTATCAGGTTCTCACTATCAATGTAAGATTTACAGTTCCTTCGTGTTTCTCAACATGATTTTATAGTTAGCCTTTTTATTTCTAGCTTTTCTAATAGTTATGTAATAAATCTAATTGTTATTTTTATCTGTTACTAATATCAACAATTTTTAGCATCTAAATGTGATATTACTTGTTGAAGTGTTTAAGCTTTTTTCTTAGTGATTCATTTTTATGATTGTCTTAGTTTTCTATGGCTGTGTTAAACACCATGACCAAAAGCAACCCGGGGAGGAAAGGGTTTATTTCAGTTTGGAGCTCTCGGGTCCATCAGTCCCTAGGGGAGTCAGGGCACGAGCTCAGGGCCCTGGAGGCAGGAGCTGCATGAAGGATGCTGCTTACTGCTAGCTCTGTACAGCACTGGCTCAGCCTGCTTTCCACACAAGCCAGGGTCAGTGCTGCCGGGCGGGTGGCAGTGCCCGCAGTGGGCGGGGCACTCTCACATCAATCATCTGCCCCAGGACTCCACAGAGCTAATCTAAGGGAGGCATTTCCTCAGTCAAAGTTTCCCCCTCCCAGGTGACTTTAGCCTGTGTTGAGTTTACCAAAACCAAACAAACCAGCCGGCAAACAAACCAAGTACCCAGGACAATGGTGTTCCATTTTATAGGTCCCTTATTCTATATAGAAGTCCTGTAGCAATGTTTAGTTGACCACTTTTCTTCATTAGTTCATGATTTGTCTAAATCCTTTAAAAGCATGTGCCATCATCTCTGGATGTGTCTACTTTTTACTCCTCTAAAGTAGTTTTCTCGAAAGGTAATTTTTTTGTAAATTAATTTTTTTCATACAATATATTATTTTTATTCGTGTTGTTTTTTTTTTTTTTTCGACACAGAGTTTCTCTGTGCAGCAGACTATAGCACGATTAATAAAAACCCAGAGACAGAAATTGGGTTCAATCTGAAGGTCAGAAAAACAAAACAGCCAGTCCCTGGCTCTTACCTCTACCTCAGTCTGAAATGACAGTCTTGCCTCAAGGAATCTCAGAATCGAGACTTCATCTGAGACATGTCTCATCCTGTCTTATATTTCTCTGTAGGATTGGGATTAAAGGTGTGCACCACCACCACCTACCTATCATACAGTATATTTTGATTATATTTTTCCTGTCCCCAACTCCTCCACCTGCCTACCTACCCAACTTCATGGTAGTTCCTTTTCTATTTCTCAAAAAATACCAAAGTAAAGCAAAAATCACAACAAAGAACAAAGGCAAGAAGACAAAGATAAAACATCTACTCGGGAGGCAGAGGCAGGCGGATCTCTGTGAGTTCGAGAGCAGCCTGGTCTACAAGAGCTAGTTCCAGGACAGGCTCCAAAACCACAGAGAAA
>NC_022015.1:85158973-85165310 GCF_000317375.1 Microtus ochrogaster
TCTTCCCACCCTCCTTTCCTCCCTCTCTTTCTTCCTCTCTCCCTTTCTTTTTTTTCCTCAGATTTATTCCTGTGCTGACTAGTTTTAAGTCAACACGACACAAGCTGGAGCCAACTGACAGGGAGGAGCCTCAATAGAGAAAATGCCTCCTTTGGTTTGGGCTGCAGTCCAGCCTTGGGGCATTTCCTTAATTAGTGCTCTCTAGGGCAGGATTCCATCCTTTGGAGGAACCGGTCCTAGGTTCCCTAAGAAAGGGGGCTGAGCAAGCTCCTGGAGCAGGGTAGTCAGTAGTGCCCTCCTTGACCTCCAGTAGCTCCCTGCTGTGCTGAAAGCCTGCCCTGACTTCTTCCAGAGTGGGCTGCAGTGTGACAGTGTAGGCAGAATAAACCCTGTCCTCCCCGGGCTGCTTCAGGTCCTGGTGTTTATCACAGCCCTAGACGCCCCGATTGTGAATCCTTTCTTTTACCGTTGTATATACATATAATCGAGTTTGTTTGTATCCTTTCGAAGTTCCTGTCCCTTTAGCATATTCCGTCAGAATGTCTTTAAACAGAAGTAATAGGTTGTAGTTCTTCCTTTGGAGTTTGGATTCCTTTGCCTTATTTTTCTTGTTTCCAGTGCCATAGCTTTAGTCTGTCAAACTGTGCTGGAAAGATGTAGCGAGTGTGAAGATGTGTGTTCTTTCTTGCTCTAGATTTCAGCAGGAAACCAGCCTTTTCCTATGACAGATAATTTAGCTGACTTGATCATTTTGAGGAAATTCCTCTTATTCTTATTTAGCTAAATATTTGTTTTAGGAAGACATTTTTCTTGTCTCAAAAGCTCCCCCTCGTATCAGTTTAGATAACTCTATGGATTTCTATTTTGCTTTGGTGATATGGTGAGTTTAGTTTTATGAGTCAATGAAATTGATGGGTCTTAGGTTATTCCCAAGTCCTCCCTATGTGGAGGCTGCTGTTGGGAAAGCTCATACAAGCAGTGTGTGGACAGATAGTTTCTTTCCCTGGACAAATGCCTACCAGTACAGTTGTGTGTTAGGCCAGATGTGATGGCACATGCTTGTAATCTCAGCACTGGGAGGCCGAGGCAGGAGGATAACCAGTTTGAGACCTGCCTGGGCTCTGCCTTGTTTTTCACAGAACAGGCAAGCAAGCACAGCAGCAGGCAAACTAACCCGAACCAACAGCGAGTCTCGAGGCTGATAGTCAAGATTATATCACGCATGAAGCAGCAGCCTGTTTTCCAGTGCCATGTCCTGTTCCTTACTCTGCAGCCCCCACCTTCCCGAATCAGTTTCGGGATGTTTGCCCTCCGTCTTTGCCTGCTGCATCATAGTGATGATCATCGACATCATTATTAAGGGCAGTGCCTACATTATTTTAAACTATTCTTTCCATCAAATTATACCCTTTTCTATCTTAGGGAGTTATAAAATTTGTTTCTAAATTCATTTATTTATTTTTTATTATTAAATATTGAAGTTCATTATTGGATTTTCCAATATTAAACTTTTTGTTCTGGAGTAAATTATACTTTCAAGGAACATTACTTCAATATTGCAGACTGTTACTTTATTGTTTATTTAGGATTACTTAAATATTAGTGACTATAGTCTGTCTTTCTTGTGGATTGTTTTCTACCAAAATAGTCTTTGATTATGTTTTATTTACTTTTATATGCATATTTTAGTTTTGTGGGATTAGATTTACTAAATAAATGTTAATGATTGCCTTTATTTTTAAAGCAACAATAGTGAAAATATTTGTGAACTTTTTATCCTTTTGGTGTGACCCTGGCTTGTAATGGCCGAGGTACGTCTTCAGCACTGTGAGCTTTCAAAGAATGGTCGTCAGTCTCTGTCTGGGGTGGTGGTGCTTTTGAATCCGTCGTTTACAAACATTCTTGTGCTTACCTGTTGTGTTTCTCATAACCTGTCTGTAGTTCCCTGACTTTGTTTCCCAGCTTGTCAGCTTTCCATTTTCACGTATCTTTTATTTGTTACTTGGACTGGTGACCCGTGTCCTGTCACTGACCTCTGTCCCACTGTTGATGCTTTGCCACATTTGGTACAAGGTTTTCTTTGTAACATTATTTTTCCATAACTTATGATTTCAGTTTGTTTTGTTTTTGTTTCTCTTTAATTTTCAAGACAAACTTTCTCTCTGTAATAGCCCTATCTATCCTGAAACTCACTCTGTAGACCAGGTTGTTCTCCTACCTCTGCCTCCCGAGTGCTGGCTTAATCTTTTATTTTTATATGATTTTCTAAGTCTCTAAATAAGTACCCTTTTATATTTTTCTAGTTTTATTGACAACGCAGCAAACATTCCAAGTCTTATTATTCGGTGTGTATTCACTGTGTGAGACACTTGGCAGTATTTGGAACGTTTTGTTTTCCCAGCTGGAGGAGAGCCCAGGTACCCAGGGAGGCAGGCTGGGGGCAGGCTGGGGTCTGCCCAGCAGTCTCTAGGCTCGGATGCCTCGTTCAGAACCAGGAATCATCAGGTGCTGATAGCAACCTGAGAGTGAGAATCCCTGGTTTAGAGGCTTGATCAGGTTCAAATTTGGGAGGAGAAAACATTTCCGTGTGAGCCTTCATCCACAGAACACGCAGCATGTGTGGTCGGGACCGCTCTTAAGTTCTTAGCAGACACGGATGGTCTGTGTGCGGTTCTAGCTGTCAAGATTACATGGTTTGCTGTTCCAAACTCTCCATTTCTTGGTTGCAGTACTTGAGTAATAACAGATTGGCTGTCACGGCTGACCAGGTGACCCATGGCTACAGTTCACGCGGAGGGGAAGGCAGCCCTATCCTTTGCCTCATCCCTAGTCTCCCTGGTTGTTCGCTAGTGTCTGCGTTATTTTTGTTTGTTTCGGATTTATCCTGAATATCTTCCAAGGCGGTGGCTCTTAGTGTAGGTTTTCAAATTATAGACTCATACGTGTGCTGCTGCCCGTTTCTTTTCCAGTCAGTGGCTTTCCTCAGTCTTTCTGTATTTCTTAGTTTTTATTTTAAATAGACATATTTCTTGCCTATTCTCAAATAGAAATTATCCTTTTACTACTTTTGTATAGACTTATAGATGCCAAATAATGAGTATTTCCAATTATTAACATATTATGTAGCCTATATTCCATTCATTATAAATTTTAAATACATTGACTGCTTGAGCCGTTTAATGATGGAAGATAATTTACCTTTTAAATCACTGCTGTGTCATAAATACACTGAGTCATGCAGAAGTAAATGGGAATAGGTAAAGTCAGTTTAAATAAAACATTTATCTCACCATATATAAGTATTTTCAGTATCAAATGTAATCAATATTTAAAGTGAATTAATGGAATATCTATATTCTTTCTTTTTGTGCCATGTATTTGAAATACAATTATAAACTTACATTCTTGTTTTCAACTATGTAATGTAAGCTGGCCCCAAACTCATTATCTCTGTCTTCCTGGAGACTGGGGTTGCAGGTGTCCACTGCCACCCTGGTTAAAGTGTATCTCACTCCCATTTGGTCGCCGTCTAATTACTCATTGTCCACAGCCTCTGTTTTATTGGAATGATCTCGGAGGAACCGTCCTTACCACTAGGTGGCGGTGTTGCCATTGTTAGCACAGTTTAGAGCTAGAAACTTTGGAAAGGAATTAGGATGCAAACAGAAACACGCTCTGGGCGTGTGCGTGTTCATTGGTTAAGGCTGTTGAACAGAATGGAGGTTATGTGATTCTTGTCAAGTAAAACTCACTGGCAGTGCGTCGCGGACATCAGATAATCAAAGCTGCGTGGATTGTTTCACTCATCCTTTTCTTTGGAGTGTAAATCTTCAGTCTGTAAAATCTAGCACTGTTTTGTCTCATGGAGTCTTGTCCGGTGCTGGCTGAAGGGGGTGCAGACACTGGCAGCGTTACTGTTACTCTGTGTGTGTCAGTCACATCACACTAGGGTGACAGTCTGTATCTGTGTGTAAGAAGCATGCAAATTAGAAGCGAGATGCCATTTTTCGAAGTGATTGTGACTATGCTAATTTATGTTAATCATATAAGTATATTGTAGGAAAACTTGTTAAAATTTCAGTGCTTATGAAAATGATATTATCTGTACATTCCTTTAAAATATCCCTTTTTAAATTTTAATAATAGAAGAAAGCATATTTATTCTAGAAAGAAAAATTAAATGGCAAAGTAAAATCCCTAATGGTTCTACCCAAAGGAAATTGCTGTTAGTCATCATTATATTGATCTAAACCACGAATCCAGAGGGAGCGTCCTGTTTTATGATCCGAGACTTCCTAGGCTTTCTTCTTCCCTGTGCTGAAGGCCGCTGGGACCCGAGGCAGGCAGGCACTTGCGGCATCTCCTTAGCTGCAGTTTCTCCATTAGGTCAGATTTTAGTGAGGAGTCTATGTACCGGCCTGTGAGTGGAAACAACCACGTCTGTTGTTGCCTTTTAATTCTCACGAACGCCAGTGTCATCCCGCGAATATTTGCCCGTGGTCTGTTCCTCCTCCACACTGTCTGGAACCCTGTAGGAAAGTGTGCCCCTTATGAGTGGAGTATGGAATGGGCATGCATTTTCATCTTATAGATCTGTGATTAATGATGAGTTAGGTGAATCTATGCATTAATTAGCAGTTATTAGTGATGTTTGTGAGATTCTGTCCACTATCTTAATTTATTTCAGTTCATTCATTTTTATGTATTTCCTTCCAAGCTTTTTATAATTTTTGAAGCACGAGGACTTTGGCATGCTGTTGGTTTGTTTGCATTATTCTATAAACACATGCTTGTGATGGTCTTTAAAATTTTGGAGCATTATTGATAGGCATTTTTTTCTACAAACATGAACATGCCAAATAAAAAAAAATAAATTTAAAGTATTTCTCCTATTTATTATCTATACTTTTTAAATACACTGATAGACATTCCAAATGTATGTCTCCCATTTAAAGTCTTTAGTTTAAAAGTGTTTTCACATTTCACGGTAGACTTTTAGCATTGATATACTGTACATTATATTTCAGTACTTCCTACATATCTGAATTACACAGTCATTGATGTAATCCTAATATGGGGATCAAAAAATTGATGAAACTACAATATGAATTATTATAGTAGAAATAGAAATTTAACATACGTAAATATTTATATTAATTAATAGACTAAACAGACAAAACAAAAAGTCCAAGGTCTCTAGAACATAATTATTAAAAATATAAATTATGGTTACATACATTATAACCATAAAATGTTTTTGTTTGTTTTGTGAATGACACACTGTTGTTAGAAAATATAAACATCTCCAGATGGATTGTATGAAATGATAACAATGGCTATCAGGTTCCTGGATATAGTTTAATATTCAAAAATCAAGTACTTTTCTATATACAGATTTAGGTCAGACATGATCCCAGTATAATAAACTACTTTCTGAGATGGAATCTGTGGATGTTTATATCTGTATGGTTTGTTATTTTAGTTTTTACTGTAGCTTCTTTATGTTACCTTCAGCAGGCAAGCTTGCTATAGGCGTAACAAGATAATCTTTTTCTTTTTAATAATGCTTATATTTTCCAAGTTTAAGTCTATAATTCATTCCCTCCCATGACTTTTATTTATGTGCCATTTCCTTTTAAGATATTTATTTTTATGTATATACAAGGTTTTACATTTAAGTTTGTCTGTGCACCATCTGCGTGCAGTGCCTTAAGAGACCAGTAGAGGGCAAGGGATCTCCTGGAGCTGGAGTCACAGAAAGTTGTGAGCCTCCAGGCGGATGCTGTGGCTCGAACCCAGGTCCTTTGCAGAAGCAGACAGTGCTCTTAGCCTCTGATCCATCTCCAGTCTTCTGTGTCAGTTACATATTTCTGTTTACTTTGGTTGTTGCATAGATGTAAGCAATTTAAATTTAGTTTTATATTTTTAAAGTGAAACATGAGTATATCATGTATTATTATCCCCTTAAGTTATTATCATCGTATTTGAATCTGGAAAGCATTACTGAGTATACATTTCCATAAGTAATATGGCTTTCCAGCCTGTCTTTTGATCTCTGTTGTCATCAGTGATTGGTATCCGTGCTAATGAGTGCTTCTGTTGCGGTGAGAGACAAGACCACAAGTGAGGAAAGGCTTTAGCTTACAGTCGTAGAGTCTGTCACTAGGGGAGTGAGGGCAGGAGCCTGGAGGCCAGGGCTGCAGCAGAGGCTGTGGAAGAGTGCCGCTGATTGGCTCTGGCGACCATGCTGAAGCAGAGCCGTGGAAGAGTGCCGCTGATTGGCTCTGGCGACCATGCTGAAGCAGAGCCGTGGAAGAGTGCCGCTGATTGGCTCTGG
>NC_022015.1:85165490-85188169 GCF_000317375.1 Microtus ochrogaster
CCATGACTAAAGCAGTGGCGGTGGAAGAGTGCTCCTGATTGGCTCTGGCGTCCATGACTAAAGCAGTGGCGGTGGAAGAGTGCCACTGATTGGCTCGGGCCTCCATCCTGCTGGACTACGCGACTCAGGACCACATTGAGGGTGACGGCACTGCCTGCGATGGGCTGGATCCTCTCCCATCAGGCGTTAGTCAAGACTGTCCCTCACAGACTTGCCCTACTTTCCAGCATGATGGAGGCATTTTCAAAATTGAGCTTCCTGTTTCCCAGCTGAGCCTACTTTGGATCAAGTTGAAAAACTATTATTTCTTTACAAATGACTTGTTTGTGTGAGTGTGGCTATGCACACACACGTGCACACACCTGTGGAACAGCCTGTCTGTCTGTGTTGTTAGTAACTATTTGAGCTGTCCTTGGTGTAACAGTTGACAGGCACAGCCTGCCGGCCTCTCTGCTTATCCAGTCATTTAGCCGCCACCACTTCTGGTTCTGTGTTGTTTTCATTCTCTCCAGTTAAGGCTTCAACATCTTAATGGTTGCACCTGACTCCCCTTTATTTAGGTCTGGATACCACTTTATGAATTTGTATAACACGAGGGCCTACTTGTTGGGGTTTCTCTCCTGCCCAGTTCACACAGTCAGTAAATCACAAAGAAAAACACACAGAGAGTCTACATTAGATATAAACTTACTGGCCCATTAGCTCAGGCTTCTTATTAACTCTTATAACTTATATAGCCCATTATTGTTATCTGTGTTAGCTACATGACTTGGTACCTTTTTTGGTGGGGCAGGTCACATCCTGCTTCTTGGGTGTCTGGACAGGACTGCGGGAGAGCTTCCTTCTTCCCAGAATACTCCTGTTCTCATTGCCCCACCTCTACTTCCTGTCTGGTTGTTCCACCCATACTTCCTGCCTGGCTACTGGCCAATCAATACTTATTTAAAACATAATTGACAAACTACAGAATTGTCCCGCAACAAATTTGTCTTTACAGATATAATCTGTGTGTGAAATCATAAGATATGTGGTTGTTTGTGAAAACCTTGGAAAATTTAGTGTAATGTTTTAAAATTTTACTCTTTTTTTTTCATAGAGTAGGTATCAGTACTTCATTTCTTTTTATGCCTGGATAATATACCATAATTTAATATAAATAAGCCATATTTTACCATTCATCAGTTGAGGGACATTAGATTATTTGATTTCTTAGTTATGTATGAATTTATCTTTCATACCTAATTCTTTATATGAATATCTAGGTTTACTTACCAGGATTTTTTTTGTCAATTTGTTATAATTTTTTATTTTACCACACTAATCATTCGTATTTTGAAATTTCTTTTCTTTTATTTCTTTACACCTTTTTTCTTGATGCATAGCAATGGTTCAATAATTCAATATAAGAAGATACTTTCAACTTATATCTATTGGTATAAATTCAAAACATATTAAATTGTAATATTTTTGTTTTATTGTCTACTCAATTATTAAGTTATTGGCATTCAGGTCTGTGTTTCACATGCCAGTGACTTAGTTCTTCATAATCCCCATAAATACACAGTAAATGTGCTTTCTCAGATTCTGAGGAGATGGAGTGTTTCCTGGTTTACCTGAGGAATTGTGCAGCTGACTGCTTTCTGTACTGCTTGGTAGGGAAAACTGCTTGTGCAATCGAATTGTTACTTAATTTATAGTAAATCGAGCCTTCTAGATCATGTGTTATTGCTACTTAATGACAGAGTTTGTATTTTCCTATTCTTGAGTGAGCTGCTAGTATTAACGGTGAATTTAATACTATGTACAGTGTCTTTTCACCCAGCTCTTGTGACTATAAAGACCTTTCTCGAGTGTCTGTCAGGACTCTCCTTTTCCCACAGATAGCCTTCTGATTGACTACCAGTTCACCTTCAGTCTGTTGCAGGAAGATGACCGCCACCACACGGCCATCAACTTCATCGCCAATCCAGAGCAGGTAAGGAAGCGCCGCCTCCTCTGGTGGCTGCTGCCCCTGCCGAGGTGTCCTGGTTTAACTCCTCAGAAGTATTGCACAGGAGGAATCCTGTAGAAATTGCTGAGTCTCTGAGATTTATTTTCATGAAACTTAGATGTGCATTTGATTGTGAGAGTCGACAAGTTAGTATTTTGATTGCTAGTCTCCTGGCTCGAATTCTATATCCATAGACTTATTTATTCATCAAATTCCTATCACCTTGAGTTCTTACATTTTACTAATAAATATCAATTTTCTCCAGTTTAAGTTTAGTTATCGGCATAAATTCTGTTACAAACACGCCAAACCTCTGGATCACAAGGGCATCTAAGTTTCGTGAGAATAGCATTTAAGAAGCAAGGGTTCCAGACGTGCCGTGTCAAGCTGTTGTTCATTTGCAGTAAAGCGTATCTGTCGTTTGCATTGATTTTTGTCCCAGTCTAATGTTTGACTGAGTCACACAAAAGCCCGTTTCACAGCCGTGTGGTCCTTCAAGTTTATGAAGATTAAACATATTCACTACCTACAGTAAATTAAAAAAAATACATAAGTTTAAGGAAGTCTTATCCATTTTTTTTAAGCTAACAGCTTAACATACTTCCTGGTGCTAAGCTTGCATGAGAAGCATCTCCCGGGATGCTTGCAAGATTTTCTTGTGTAATCCCTTTTAATTAAGAACAGTTCACCCAGGACGATCTGTAAAGTTAAGACAGCTTATCCATGAATGCTTCTTAATTTGACCTGTGAAATAAAACAAGTAGATGTCCTAACACTTGTAGACTTCCGGCGCTCTTGCTTTCTAGGACAGATTCCAATCTTTTCCGTTGTGGGTTGCCTCTAGTTAGCACTCTCATAGGAACCATTGCTAAAGCGGGCTACTGTGCCAAGCCATCGTCCTGAGCCCTCCTCCCCCAGCATCTACAGGGCTGATGTCATTATTTTCTAGATTAGCTGTGGTATCACAGCTTGTTATAGAGCTCTCCAGGAACGTCAGCACCCAGCGAGCGTGCAGCTTTAGTTATGGTTCTTGTGTTTCCCCAATAACTAAACTTTGAATTGTGGAGGATGAACAAGAGTAAAGGTGTTTTTATACGCTTCTCCTGACCGTTTTGTTACGAGCTTTGAATAGCTCCCATTTTCACCCTACGACAGGAAGAGCTGAGGAGAAGTGGGGTGAGGGCTGCACTTGCTCTGCAGTCATCGCTGCCAGGAATAAAGCTGTAGCCCTCATGCACACAGAAACCACACCTTCTTCCAGGGCAGGGGGCCAGACCTCTTCGTAGACCCTCTCTTCTGTGGCTAATGACAAAGATCAAACAAACGGAAACATCTTGAACTAATGATGATAATGTCAAACTACCCTTATAAGTACAATGTCCTTACAATTTCTTCTTAGAAATTATATAAAAGCAAAAGACCAAATTATTAGAGATGATAAATGAGGAACTTTGAGTTTATCATTGTTTAATTTTCATTAACAAGCCATAAACACTGTGTATTTATTTGGTTGACTATATTATACACAATTTTGTAAATTTAATGTACAAAATCAAATTAGTGGGCTGACTAATATGCATTTAACACATTTCCACCTTTTTAATGTTAATTTTTTTCTTGATAGTCAAACAAAAATTTGGACATTTCGATTAATGCTTCCAACAACTTTAATCTCAACATTACATGGTCGGTTGGCTCGACAGGTAAAGAGAATTTGCTGTCACGTAACTTCTGCATGTGTTTCTGCATGGAAATTGTTCTGGTTTCATTTACTGTTCTCTTAAATAAATAAAAATGTAATTGTTTTCCATAATTCTGCCCCTTTACTGATAAAAAAAATAGCAAGTAGTGACTTGAAAGCTTAATACTGTAACTTCCTTATTCAATTAAAATTAGGAGGCTAACAAATACTGCACACCACTTAGGCATTTAAATGGTGTTATGAAATGCTACGATTTTAATTACGATTGACTGGTTCTTTAGTGTCTAAAGATTTTGAGATTTCAATTATTCAATTCATTATTACAGTTATAAATTTAATTATCACCCCAATATTTACATGAAACAAAAGTGTTCTTTTGTAATTACTGATAAAAGAAACAAACTATCATTTTCTGTCTTCAAAGTATATTCTTTCTGGGTGGCATCAGGGCTAAGAGGAAGAAAAAAGTATTATGAACATGTCGTCCATAAGTTCCAAAGTTCACAAATTGAAACGAATAATTTTTAAGAAATAACTATGAGGAAGATAAATTGTTATGCTGACTCACCAATATCAAGGGCATTTTAAACACGTCTGTTAAGTGATAAGCTCAGAGGAGCTGCATGTGAAGAAGGCACCCAAGCTACCGTTGGAATAGATCATGGGAAATGCATTCCGTTACGCAGTATACTGATTCTCATGGTCTTCACTGTTCACTAAGGTGGAGGTCCAGCAAAGGCAGTTGGACGTGCCCTGCCCCATTTGGTTAATCTCAGTAAACATTTACTGAGGGTCCATATTGTGTTTAGTAATTGAACATGTACATAGTATTTTAAATTCATGGTCTCTTTCTGTTTTTTTAAAAGTAGGGATGTTTCAATTTGTAGAAAGGCAAATAATTTTTTTTCAGTTTTTAATTGGATTAATTGGTTGTAATTTAAGTGGTAAGCAGAATGTGTCCCTCTGGAGCCTGTGCCCCGGAGGCATTCAGCTCTGGGGCACTGTAGTTGGGGAAAGGCTTCCTTCTTCCTGGGATGCAGAGCTCCGTTTGGAACCAGAAAGGATTCCACCTCTGTGGTCAAGAGCTTTACAGAAGAGTCAAGTCTCAGGGCCAGTGACACAGCATGGGAGTGTTTGAAGTGTGGTCTTTACACTAAATCTGTTACACTGTATCTCTGGCAAGCCTGTGTGTAGGTGCTGAGCCTCCATGGAGGAAAGCTGCCCGTGTGGCACAGTTTTGGTACTGGTGTTGCCAGCGTTCTAGTGATTTCAATTTGTCAGACTTTGCTGCATTGTATTCTTTGACTTAATAAGGACCCCCATTTTCTAGTGTTAAGTATAATTTCTTCATATTCATATTTTAGGAGGAACAATATCTGGGGAAGAGACTCCTATAGTTTCTAAGACAAATATAAAGGAATACAGAGATAGCTTTTCCTATGAAAAATTTAACTTCAGAAGCAATCCTAATATCACATTCTATGTGTATGTCAGCAACTTCTCCTGGCCTATTAAAATACAGGTAAGCACAAGGACATTAATTTCTAATGATGTTGAAAATTTTCATGGTGAAAGAATACTGATTTTTCCAAAGAAATGGCACATGCCATCCAGTGCCTTGAACAGAAGACATTCATGGACCCTTCATAAGGTATCATGTGTGATTATCTGTGATGGATGAATGACTGCTCCAAAGACACTCCAGGAATCGTAAACCAGACTGTATTGTGGAAGATGCCATGGAGCTTGAAAAGGCTGTGATATTTGGGTTTTTTGGTTATTAAATTAATGGGGAATGTCTTCATATAAATTTATTTATTTATTTGTTTAGTTTTGTTTTTGAGACAGGTTTTCTCTGTCCGTTAGCCCTGGCTGTCCTGGATCTAGCTCTTGTAGACCAAGCTGGCCTCGAACTCAGAGATCCACCTGCCTCTGCCTCCCAAGTGCTGGGATAAAAAGAGTGCGCCACCACCGCCGGGCTCATATAAATCAACTTAAAATAATTTGAATGTGTTTCAGTAATCTTTACTTTTATTTATTCTAATTTTTGTGCCTACTGGGTATAACTTATCTTTCCTTTAAGATTTACGATTAGCAATCCATGGCCGTGCATTTTTAGGCCCCGACTCTCATAGTTGGTTTCTTCAGACTGTGTCTGTGTGTATTCTATTTAATCTTCTTCTCTTTTATTGGACATAGGTTTTTTCTCACATAATATATCCTAATTATACTTTACTCTCTTTTAACTTCTCGAAGTTCTTCTCCCTCCCCTACCATTCAGATCCACCCCCTGTCTGTCTTATTAAAAAACAGACTTCTAATTTGGGTCTCTGTCTCTGTCTCCTTTCATCGCCTGATGAAGGTTAATATTCAGGGGGATGCCTATATGTTTGTCTTTGGATTCACCTTCTTATTTAGCTTCTCTAGGATTGCAAATTATAAGCTCACTGTCCTTTAATTATGGCTAGAAACCAAATATGAGTGAGTACATCCCATGTTCCTCTTTTTGGGTCTGGCTTACCTCACTCAGGATAGTGTTTTCTATTTCCATTTGGAGCACCGGACAGAAATCTCAAGGTCCAAATCAGGAGCAGAAGGAGGGGTAGCATGAGCAAGGAACTCAGGACCGCGAGGGGTACACCCACACACTGAGACAATGGGGATGTTCTTTCGGGAATTCACCAAGGCCAGCTGGCCGGAGTCTGAAAAAGCATGGGATAAAACCGGACTTGCTGAACATAGCGGACAATGAGGACTACAGAGAACTCAAGAACAAGGGCAATGGGTTTTTGATCCTACTGCACGTGCTGGCTTTGGGGGGGCCTGGGCTGTTTGGATGCTCAACTTACTAAACCTGGATGGAGGTGGGCGGTCCTTGGACTTCCCACAGGTCAGGGAACCCTGATGGCTCCTCAAGCTGATGAGGGAGAGGGACTTAATCGGGGGAGGGGGAGGGAAATGGGAGGCAGTGGCGGGGAGGAGGCAGAAATCCTCAATAAATAAATAAATTTAAAAAAATAAAATAAAATAAAAAAAACCAGACTTCTAAGGGATAATAATAAATATAGTGAGATAGAACAAAAACAAACACATTGGGATTGGACTAAACAAACAAACAGAAGGAAAAGAGCCCAAGAGAAGGCACAGGAAATAAGAGGCCCACTGGCCTGTACACTCAGAAATCCCATGAAGATGGCCGGGCGGTGGTGGCGCACGCCTTTAATCCCAGCACTCGGGAGGCAAAGGCAGGCGGATCTCTGTGAGTTCGAGACCAGCCTGGTCTACAAGAGCTAGTTCCAGGACAGGCTCCAAAACCACAGAGAAACCCTGTCTCGAAAACAAAAACAAAAACAAAAAAAAAAAAAAGAAATCCACGAAGACACAGAACTGTGAGCTAAGGCTGTATTTAGAGCACCCTGCACTGCCTGTGCTGCCCCAGGATCTGCATTGCTTTGTTACGTGATGTCTTCCAGCGCCTTGTTTTCCTGGTGTCCTTCTCCTCTGGCTATAAAACTGTTTCCACCTGCAAGGCTCACTGAGCCTGAGGGAAGGGATCAATGGAGCCCTCTCATTATCTCTGGGTGTTCTAGGGTCTCCACACTCTGCCTAATGTCTAGCCGTGGCCTCTGTATGTGTTCTTGTCTGCAGCAGAAGGAGGCTTCTCTGACGATGGCTGAGAACACACCAGGCATATTTCTCTTGCACTTCATTTTCAGTGTGGTTTGTAGGCTACTGAAGTCTTCAGATTCATTTCTAGGAATCATTTTAAAATGTTTCTGTGCTATTGTTAATTTGTACTTTGATGAAATAATTTTTGACATTTGGGATTTGTTTATTCTTTTATTCTTGACTAAATTGAATTCACATTAGTTTATTGAACAACTCATTTATGCTAACCCCATTCAGAGTGTTATGCTTTAAAACCTTTTAGAGATTTAAACAGGAGTTAAAATTGTCAATTTATGCATCACAATTAGAAAAGTTTGAATGTTTTGTTTATGTTAATTCCTGTGTTGATGTTTTATGAACAGAATGAGTCCTTTTTAAAATCATGTGTTGACTGATGAAGTTTTCATTTGTAATTATTTTAACATTTAGGTAGAAGTAAATACTTACTGTTAAAAATATTGGAGATCATTGCTCAGTAAACTTATTCATTTAAACTAAAGTAGGAGATTTATATTCTATATTATACAGAGGAGATGTCTACAGTCATTCAAAAAATTCCAGAAATATCTCCATGTAATTCATACATTTTGATAGTGACAAAATGTAAATTTAAGATTGACTAACATATGTATTGATCAGATTTCACTTGGTTTATTTAAATTTTGATAAAAATAAGGGCTTATTTATGTAGCTTACTACATAGTAATTAAAATTGATACTGTTGTATTTTTAATCATTTCCTGTTTTTCAGTTTTTGGTTATCTAATTATGGTTTATTTTTAAGCCAATTACATAGTAACTTTAGAATGTTCATGAATATTTAACTATTTGAAATTAACTTTCTAAATTAGATTTTCTTTTGAGAATATACTAGTAGTCTATTCTGGTTGTTAAATCAGAATTTGTATAGTGAGTGAAAACACTTCACTCTTTCAAAGAAGTGTAATTTGGAACACAGTTGCAATGAATCATGATACATAGTCTAATTTTCATTCCTTATTAAACTTGTTATATTAGAAATATGTTAAAGCATATATATATATACACACACACACATACACACACATGCATCTATATACACATGTTTATTTAATGGACTATAGTACACTTTCAGTTATTATACATCAAATATTAATATTGATATTTTTCAAATGGTGCACTTATTAGTCTTCATTTTCTATTTTTTTGAAGAGTGAACAAGTTATACAGATTTTTAATATAGTTCTTTATAAAGAATTTCTGAAGTATAAGGAATTGTGTCTTTATTTTGAACATTTCAAATATAGAAGGAGGTGGACGGGATTTGGAGGCCTCTGGAGAGGAGAGTGGGGGAGAGAACAAAACATAGGCTTTATAATTGTTTTGTGCTATTTTGTAAAAATGTGAAATACTTTCTGAGTTTAAAGAAGTAGAACTAAATTAATCTAAAACAAACACACAAACAAAGAAGCGAAGCCCCAGATACCTCAAACACAAAAGAGGAATTCCCTAAACCAGCTGCAGTGGCTCTGGCTTTAGAGTTTGGATAAGAAAGCTTATTCTTCATGTTGAGAGACTAGATATAATTTTATAAGTTTGGTAAATTCTAAAATTAATCCTAGTAATTTTGCCACATTTAATATGGCATAAATCATTTTAAAGTTCTAAGAGTCAGTATTTTCAGCATTGCCACTGTGTGTAGTTGTTGGTGTGCAGGGCAGTTCTGGTGTGCCGTGGAAATGTAAGCAGGGCGTTCTTTCTGTTTCTGTTGTGAGAAATGTGGGCAGTGCTTTAAGTTTATTGTGCTCACACTTCCATTTCTGTATTCTCAATCGTAGTGAAGCCGAATCTGAACTGTAATTCATACTTTTGTGTGCACTTGTAGAACTGTTTCACTTTTCGCTATACTTATATTTTAATATTTTTGGTAAAGTGCACAATCTTTAGCTCTGAGGCTTAATTGAAATTTACTCATCCCTGAATACCATGACAGCCAAGACAGATGGCTCAAGCCCCTGGAAGACTCATTCCTGGTCACCCTTCTCAGAGTTGTCTCTCAGGGCTCTTGATACTTCTTAATATCAACTAGGACTTATATCTGCTGTCATATTTAATGTCAATGTATTGTACGGATCACACACATTAAAACCTGTTTGGTTCATTGTTAAGTAAGGGGAATAATTTTGTTTTATACATAGTAAATACATTTACATATATAATATTTATATAAAAATAAAATATATATCATATTTAGTTTTATATATTAGAGATTTATATTTATATTTATATTTTTCTTAATCCCTACAATCTATACATTTAATTTAATAACCAATTGTTGAGCATATATTGTTATAATGTTTTTCCAGTTTGACGAGTGGTTATGTAACATCTTACATTTTATATTCCATAACAGTTCCAGTCTGCATCCCATGAGGAGTCTTAAGTCTCTGTTGCCCACTTCTTCCCCAGCAGTTAATTCTTCTTGTTTTAATGCTTGCTGGCAGTTTGTGGATCATTAGGAAAATGTTCATTTGTCCCCTTTTAAATTTTGGTTATCTGGCGTGGTGTGCATGTCTATACTCAGCCTTGGGAGGTGGAGACAGGAGGACAACAGAGTCTGCAGTCAGCCTGTGCTGCGTGGTGAGTCACAGGCCAGCCTCAGAATCCAAGTGACGCCTTGTCCCAGGGACGAGAAACCAGAATAGATTTAACTGCATGGCTCCGTTTGTGAGTAGGACAGCAGCCGTTCCAAGGTTAGGCAGGTCTCACATTCTGTTGTCTTTTCAATTCTTTATTGTCCCCCTGGGTATGGTGAGCTGTTCAGTGAATATTATAGTGTAAGGAAATGTAGCAATACGGAAACATTCCGTCTAGAACTGGGATGTCTGTTCTTACTGCTGCAGTTGCAGTAGAGGTACAGTCCATAGTGACGCTCTGCGCTGAGATCTGTTCTCCCGTGTAACACAGCAACTCCTGGTCTCCTTTGCTTTTCTTTGAACAATAACATATCAGTGGCATCTACTTTTAAGTTATTTGTGCCTTTACATTTAAAATAGGTTTCTCTTAGATGGAATATAGTTGAGGTCCCCCTGCCCTAAAGTCTTGGGTCTTAGTCTCCTGTGTGCCTGTGTTAACCTTGGATTCCTTTGTGATAAGAGGGTGACCTTGGAGACCTTGTTATCTGTCTCCACCTCCCGAGTGCTGGGATACCTTGTTATCTGTCTCCACCCCCCAAGTGCTGGGTTACCTTGTTATCTGTCTCCACCTCTCAAGTGCTGAGATACCTTGTTATCTGTCTCCACCTCCCGAGTGCTGAGATACCTTGTTATCTGTCTCCACCTCCCGAGTGCTGGGACCACTGAGGAGACCACGCTTTTGTTTTCTCGTCACCCAGACCTGAATAATTACAGAAACTATATTCGCTACAATACTGTTTGGCCTATTAGCTCAGGCTTCTTATTAACTAACTCTTACATCTTAAATTAACCATTTCTATTAATCTATGTATTGCCTTGAGGCTGTGGCCTACCAGTAAGGTTCCTTCGGCAGTACATGGTGTCTCTCTGACTCCGCCTCCTCTCTCTCCACACGTCTTCCAGCCTGGCTATATTCTGCCCTGCCATAGGCCAAAGCAGTTTCTTTACTAACCAATGGTAATAAAACTTATTCACAGCACACGGAGGGGAATCCCACATCAGTATAACATTCCGTGCTGCTGCAGATCAACAGCTGCCACCACCACAGCCACCTCTTGAGTCCTCCTCCTTTACTTCCTCCCCATCTCCTCCTCCTTCCTCCTCTTCTTCCCTTCTCCTCCTCTAAATTATCTTTCTTTTGTTGAAGGTAGGAATTGGAGTTAATTTACTTGAGAACTATATTAGTGAGGGTATTCTAGAGGAACAAAACTTATAGAATCTATCTGTCTGTCTGTCTGTCTATCTGTCTGTCTGTCTGTCTGTCTGTCTCTTGGGGGATTTATTACAATGAATTACAGGATATGGTCCAGCTAGTCTAAAAATGACTGCCACCCAGGGAAGGTTCAAGAATCCCATGGTTGTTTAGTCCACATTTATCATGTCTTCTATATTTGTTGCTAGCAGAGCACAGATTAAATGTGGATCTTCCACCTCAAAACAATAGGATTAAAGGTGGGTCTTACCACTTCTAATGATTAATTAAGGAAAAAGAACTCACAAGTTACCCAGCCTTGAGTTTTTATATAATTGCAGATGTAGTCAAATGGACAAACAAGAATAGCCACCCCAAGTCTGCCTCATTTCAGTTTGACGCGCAATAATGCCTTATTCTATTTACTTTCAAAATGAAAAGAATAACTAGGTAATAATTATATATAACATGATAAAACTATCTCTTGTATAACTGTAAATACATTGCATGTATAATTAGGTCATAATTACTGCTAACATGATGTAACTATCCCCTGTACAATGGCAAATGCTTTATAAACTTTTAAATAGGTAGCAGTGCTCCCGAGGCTCATTCTTTCAGTATGTCAAACTTAAATATGATAGCCACTTAATTCTCTTAAATGATGTTACATTAGATGAAAAAGAAATTGAGGAAGGAAAACACCTGTACAAACCTGTACAAACAGTACTCTTAATGAAATACGGCGGACACTCCTATCCAACATGAAGCTTTAGGTTGTGTCTTTTCTCTTGCTATTCTTCTTTGCATGTTATTTTTACTTCCTTTTTTTCTTTCTTACCACCTTTGTGTACCTGCAGGTCTGCTGTAAGTTCATTTGATCAAGGCTAAACTTAAGATCAGCTTCTTTTCAGACTGCAGTCCACTCTGCCTGGGGAAACACCAGGGTTTGCATCTGAGTCTGGTCCATGTACTTGGCGTCTGGGACACAGACCAAGGTCCTGTTCAGTTTCAGAAATGATGTGTTGACAGCAGGTAGAAGAACCTTAAAAATTCCATTTGAGCTAAGTTGGTCAAAGCAAGTCACATTGCCCAGCATAATACAAATAGTGTGAGCATTCTACTTACTGGGGTACAGGAGGACTTGCAGAAAATTAGTACTGTTTATCACACTTGCTATCACAAAATTTTATTAAAAATTTAACAAAGAATTGCTTTACTATCTTTTGAGTCAGAATTACAAAGTCTCTGGTCTACTTTTATTGCTTTTGTTCTCATTGTAGAAATAAAATTATAAAAGACTTATCAAATTAAAATCATATGAATAATTTTCCTTCTGTATTTTAATAGCCATGTTTGATTATAATAGTAGCTTCTGTCAAAATAGGCGTGTTCTAGTGTTTTAGAATGCATTGTTTATTATGGAAAATAATTCATGGAATATTTTCCAAATACAGATTCCCTTTGTCCTTCGGATGTTATATAATAGGGTTCTTTGCCGCAGTGAGTCTTTGTTTTATTGGTACATCCACCTCACGTCTTACGCTTGTTGTTTGCAATAAAAGTCATAGGATTTGGGTCCTTGGAGTGTCAAAATTATAGGAAAAAGAATTTTTAGTTGAAAATGTGAAGAAATAATTCATCAAATACATGAGCCCTGTGTGTTCAATATATATAATGAATCACAAATATTGTAAAGCCACTGATTGGCATTCTCAGATTCATAATTAAGTTTTTTTGTGTTTTTTTTTTTTTTTAGTTTGTTTTTCAAGATAGGGTTTCTCTGTGTAACCCTGGCTGTCCTGGAACTCACTCTGAGGACCAGGCTGTCTTCAAACTCATAGACCTATGCCTGCCCATGCCTCCCCAGTGCTGAGATTAAAGGTGTACACCTCTACCACCGAGTCCCATAATTAAATTGTCAAAAATAAAATAAAAAAATAAAATCATGAAAGCAATGGATCAAAAACCCACTGCCATTGTTCTTGAGTTCTCAGTAGTCCTCATTGTCCGCTATGTTCAGCAAGTCCAGTTTTATCCCATGCTTTTTCAGACCCAGGGCAGCTGGCCTTGGTGAGTTCCCGATAGAACATCCCCATTGTCTCAGTGTGTGGGTGCACCCCTTGCGGTCCCGAGTTCCTTGCTCGTGATCCTACTGCACGTACTGGCTTTGGGGGAGCCTAGGCAGTTTGGATGCTCACCTTACTAGACCTGGACGGAGGTGGGTGGTCCTTGGACTTCCCACAGGTCAGGGAACCCTGATTGCTCTTCGGGCTGATGAAGGAGGGGGACTTGATTGGGGGAGGGGGAGGGAAATGGGAGGCGGTGGCACGGAGGAGGCAGAAATCTTTAATAAATAAATAAATTATAAAAATAAAAATTAAAAAAAAGAAAGCAAAGGAAATAAAAAGAACCAATTCATAAAGAAATACCTATGTGAATTATTGTGCATTTGTATCAGGAATATTGGAGACCAGAAGGAAATGGCCCATTTGTGGTAGCTAACAGTCACTCCAAATTCTGTGTCAACACAGTTGCTCTTCAGGGAGTGAGAATTGAAGTTATCCTCAGAGGAGGGCGATAACATTGCTTACATAGAGTGAGTTTAGATAAGTGGCCAAATAGTAGGAAGTGAAGAAACATCTTCGCAGTTCATCATTGTATTTGACAAAGCGGACCCTAACAAAATCTAGATCAATTGTAGATACAGGTAACCTCAAGATTTATACAAGGATACAACATTACAATATGACTATTTTTCATTTTAACATAAGGAAAATTGGAAACTTTTTAGCAAACTTTTGTCCTAGAAGACCACACTGAAAAGTAATACATTCAAGAAATGAAATGAGATACATTCAAGTGTTATGTGTTGAAATTCCTTCTACTTAGATTTTTTAGATTTGGAGAAATATTTTTTTCAAACTTCTGATCAACACTGGCCTCTATAATACATACTACCCAGCTGTTTTCCTACCCCACGCCTTTTATGTTGCCAGGTGTCTCAGTTTCACTTCTGTTCCGTGATAAAATACCCAGACGGAAAGCAACTTCGGGTTAGTCTTTCAGGTTTAGTCTATGTTGGAAGCCGTCATGTCCACGGTCAAGAGTAGAGCGAACAGGGATGTGCACAGCGCTCTGCTCTCGTTTCTTTGTTTGTGCCCGTGTCCCATTCTCACCTCTTGCAGGACTCCCTCCCTAGGTAATGGCGCTCCTAGTGGCTGCATCTTCCCAAATCAATCAGTTTTAGTCAATCAGTCTGCCTCAGGCAGGCACACACGGGTCTGCCCAATCTAGACAATCCTTCATTGAGATGCTGTGAGCATGTGGTTATACATTGTGTCAGTTAAAGCTAATCATCATGCCAGTCATTTGCATAACTAACGCATCATAGACATGAGTCTGTGACCCTGAACATCTGCATTTTGAACATTGAAGACAGTGAAGCTGAGTGCCACAGATTCACAGGTGCGGTAACACCTAGAAGATTTTATCCTAAGAAAAGGTTGAAGAAATTGAAACTGGTATGTAAAATTCCAGTTAATTCCTTAAGTCCTCAGAACAGAATGAATTTAATCAGTCATTGTGTTGGGAGTGCCCTGTAGTTGAAAATAGACCTTCTACGGACCGACTTCTCCTGTGGAATGGCCTCCCTGGTTCAGTGGTTCACCCTGCACTGTCATAGCTTAAGGGACCATCATACTTGAACTAGTGTTGCCAAGGTTTTTGCTCAGTGTTGGAGCGTTGTTTTTTCTGTTGGTGCTTGACTTTTCAGTTGCCATTGAAATTACTCTACTTAGATATCAGTCATTTTTTAGAATTCATTGGTTATGAGAACTTAAATGCTGCTTTCGTGAATAAATTATTCAGTTGACTTTGTGCGTGGAGCAAATGAAAAGACAGACATACAAACACAAGCACAGTAAAGCAGGGATCAGGTAGGGCCTGCTACCCTTCCTAGAGGGGGCCTACAGCAAACAGAGATCAGGTAGGGGCTGCTGCCTCTCCTAGAGAGGGCCTTCTTACTCAGCAACCCAGGACCCCAACATCTTTATTATGGAGAGAAATGGGGAGGGATTGGCTATTCTATTGGGGGATCATCTTTTTTGTCCACTATGAAGACGTGTCCCTTGGATTGCTTTAATAAAAATCTGAATGGCCATTAGCTAGGCAGGATTTTTGGGCAGAGAGGACAATGGAATATAGGGAAGAAATTCATGAGCCACAGAGTGAGCAGGAAACACACTATGGAGATAAAGTAATAAACCCATGAAGCAGAAAATAAATTAATTGAAATGGGTTAATTTAAGTTAGAAACAAGCCTAAGCTATCAGCTGAGCTTTCATAATTAATAATAAGTCTCCGTGTTGTGATTTGGGAGCTGTTTGATGGGACAGCGAAAGACTAGACACATATTGTACCCCACATGGGCTTTGAACCCACGACCCTGAGATTAAAAGTCTCATACTCTACCAGCAACCAATACTGCAGATGAGCCCTGCAATTTCCCCCCTGTAGCAAGGAAGGCTGCTTGTTTGTCCTGGCTACCCAGTTAGATTAGATCTGAAATAATCACACAGAAACTGTATTAATTAAATCACTGCTAGCCCATTAGCTCTAACTTCTTATCAGCTAACTATTACATCTTAGTTTAACCCATTTCTAGTAATCTGTATTTCACCACGAGGTTGTGGCCTACCAGCAAATTTCCAGTATGTCTGTCTCCAGTGACAGATCCATGGTGTCCCTCTGACTCTGTCCTTTCTTCGTAATTGTTCTTATTGTGTATAATTTTACTGTATTAGAGTTAAAACCTTTCCTTTTCATTTAGACAACGGGGGGAAATCTTGAGTAATGTTTTAGTACTCTGTGAAGATGTGTCTTTTCCAAAGTGCTATCTGATTGGTTTGGTAAAAATCTGAACGGCCAATAGCTAAGCAGGATTTGGGGAATGTTGAGAAGAACGTGGCAGATATTTTGAGAGATGGAAGTAGAGGCAACTGTTGCAAGCCACATGGTAGCACATAGTTAACAGAAACAGAAATGAGCTCATTGAAGTTAGAAGAGCTAGTTAGAAATAAGCCCACGCCATCGGCCCAGTTTTCATAACTAATAAGTCTTCGTGTCATTATTCGTGAGCTGGTGGTCCAAAGAAAAATCTGCCAACATTAGTCTCTGGAGGAGATTTTGGTAGGGGGCAGTCTCTAAGTGAAACGCTCTTAGTCTGATACATATCGGAGAGAACTGGGCCAGTTCCCCGTGAGTGCTGGGGGTCCTGGCATGGTGGTGCCCATTTACACGACACGTTCACTCAGTGCTCACCCAGGGAATCCTCTGCAACCTTTAACATGTGAGTGTATTTCAGGGGCAGAAGCAGAAGTGTGCAGAAGTGCTAGGAATAGCAATGGGAGATTTTTTCACCTCCTTTGGCTATACAGGAAAGCGCCACTGAAATTATACTAGGTTTTAGTATTGAAATCTCATTAAAATAGTTTCTTCTTCAGTAAAGCAGATTTTACCACAGCTGTATCATGAAATGTTCTTTCATTTCTCATGGGTCTTGTTCTTTTTCTCTGTGATATCTTTACATTTTTTTCTTTTAATAATTTATAATCCACAAAACATGCTCATTTTAATGATGCATTTAACCACTCTGTTAACTGTGGCCTAGAATCTCAGTGAGTGTAAAGGTTGTGATAGTTACTACTAAATTAAAAGACAACTTTTGCATTTTGCTGTGAGCATTGGTGTTGTTAAAATTTGCAGGCTGTTTTTTGTTTATGAAGATTGAAAAATGGTCATTTTATGCTTTAGCCATTTTGTGAGCACTGTACCAAAAATTGTATGACTAACTAGAATATTTTTAGTATTTTACATGTTAGAATCGTATTATTCGTACACAAATATAAATTATTCTATAAATCAGTAAGCTATTTTATTTTCATTAAGTGTTTAATATCTACAAGTGGAGGCAATTTAAGTACATATCTGTCTCTACATACTAAATTAAATTTTAATTTCGTCATGGAGATTCACTGCAATTGAATTATATGAGTTTATTTAGCTATTGTTTAATGCAAAGCATTATAATTTTAAATAAATATTCTTAATTGTCTGTATAAAATGTTTTATGCTGTCAAAATCATACTGGAATTCCCAAAAATAATCCAAGTGTGAGTATTCTATGACAGTATTCTATGATGATTTTTACTGATAATCTGGTAACCAAACTGAGATGTTTCCTCCAGCATGCTTGAGGTCATGCTATTGATTTGATTATCATGAGTTCCTTCAGTGAGATGCTTGTTTTAGCACCTTTGGTTTTTATGAGTTAAAGTATACTATTTGAGCCTGTCTTGATGCTGACACATATTTTGCTATAGCTACAGTTATAATGACTTAGTTCAGGGACAGAAAGAGCACCCTGGGCTCCAGTAGTTTGCACTCCCCGGCAACAGTGCTGCTGATCGACATTTACATACCGCAGTTTAAATTACATTAAATCTGATTGGTTCTAAATTGCCTGGTCCTGAGTAAATGAGATTTGCTAATTCACTATTAAGTCAATCTGCAAACTGAGGTCATAATTTAGATTTTATTTTTTTAATGGGAATGATGTTAAGAACCTTTCAGCTCATGGTTCTAGTTTCCATCCCAGCCTAGCGGTTCCCTTCACTGATAACGGTTAAGATATACACAAGGTTGGAAAGACCAGACTCCAAGCCTGAGGGCTGGACTGTTTCATCCCAAGCATACTAGCGTTTTGAATGGAGAGCACGAACTGTGTCGGAATGAATGAGTAGGAGGACGAGTTTCTGGGTGGGTCAGGTTTGAAGTCACACTTTTCATGATAGGTGTGTGGTTTGAAACAGAGTTGTGATCAAGTGTGCTAATAAATGCCCGTGTATATTATTGCAACTCAAAATAAAATACCCCCACGGTAGCCCAGAATGGAGTGTAATAAATAAGGTTTCTTTATTCAGGGTAGACTCACAGATCAGTAGTCCTCTGTGTGAGCGGGGAACTGGAACCGAATCCATCAGCCAAGGGACCACACATGCTTTTACATCTGTACATGTGACCACGCCCATAGTGGGCCAGCATCTTAAAGGCTATTGGCTGAAGAAGTTCCCACAGCAATATGTTAATTCTGATTTGCTCCAGAAAGAACAGCAATAAAATTATTGTTAGTGGTTGTGTTATCAATTATTATGAGCTACGGAAGTTTTTGTTTCTTTTTTAAAATGTTTTTTTCTATTAAGCTTCAGGTCTTTCATTCTTAAATCTGAGCTGCTATAAACCAAGGAGTAACAGTGACTGTGTTAACTAGAAGATATAAATACAAGTGGCCATGAGAAATAGTTAGCAGAGACCAACTAACTCCTGGTGGTGGCTGTAGCCAGGAGAAATAGCAAACTCCTCGTGGTGGCTGTGTCTGGTCGTGTTAGCATCCGGTGCTCCAGAGGGTGAGAGAAGAACTTTCGGTTGCAGTGACGGAGCTGAAATGTGAAAGTGAACAAACAAACCCAGGGTGTCACCCCGAAAGCTGAAACACAACTATCTAGCTCTTAGAAAGGACGCCCCACTCCTTATCTAAATGCTGCTATTATCTAGAGCCTTGCTTGTTGCTGCTGCTTACCGTCCTTGGCTGCCTTTGTTAGATAACACAGCGGAAGCTTAGAATCTCTTTCCCACTGGGAGTGCCTTGCAAAGAACATTTTAAACTTTTACGTATATCGAACAAGTCTACGTAGAAATTACCCACTTCTCTAGAATAGTGGCTAAAAGAATTGCTAATTTAAATGCATTAAAATTTCAGTGTATTTCCCTCAACTATCTGTACAATCCTATACACCGTTTTTAGCTCCTTTTATAGTTTCACTTAAAGAGCTCCTATAGTTTTTATATATCATAGTATCACTACTATTTTCTATATAAGTTTTGTAACATATTAATACTAAAATAGCTTCATCAGATTAAATGCTTCATTGTTTATTGTTGAAAAATTATTTTTTGTTTTAAATAATACAGAGCAAATATCTGTGTGCATTTTTGGTAAATTATTTTTCACTTGCATATCTCAAAACAATCGATTCAGGTGAAGTATATATTCAAATTTATAACCAAGCACTGTGCACCAGGCAATATTCAAGGCATTTTATATGATTTATTTCAGTTATTCCTAAGCCATGAAGTAAATTTATTATTGTATGAACTTGAAGAATGAATAGAAAAACATAACTGTGCAGTTTCCTTCAGTAAGAAGGGCGTGAGGATATGAAAATAATCCAACATGAAATACCACTTTGCTGATAATGTGATTATTTATAGATTTTTATTACTAGTAAAGTTGAACACTAAGATGTATAAAATATTTCTATTGTTTTTACTATTAAATTACCTATAAGAATGTACACGCATGTGTATATTTTTATATGTGGTACCACTATTGTGAAAACTTTCTGAGAACATTTTCTGAGTCTTGTAAGTGAGGGCAAGGTGAAACCATGGAACTAGACCCCTGTGCGTGGATTGAAAGGTTTGCTGGGGGTCAGACTGCAAAGACTGTTTCTGCAGAGCGGGTCGGAGTGGGTGGCATCGTACAGCCAGTGGACTGCCTGGTTAGATGGCGTTTCTGCAGAGCGGGTCGGAGTGGGTGGCATCGTACAGCCAGTGGACTGCCTCGTTAGATGGCGTTTCTGCAGAGCGGGTCGGAGTGGGTGGCAGCGTACAGCCAGTGGACTGGCTGGTTAGATGGCAGCCAACAGGGTGGGGTCCTTGAGCAGATGCCGGCTGTGAAGACTGACCCATACCTACAGCCATACCATAGGTGGTGCCCTTTGGGGAGATTAGGGGAGGTCCTGGTGAGCAGCTTCCTGCTGTAGTAGAGATGCTTTTCTGGTAAACACACTGGATAAGGGATTCCTGAGAAATATTGTGTTTAGGCTCTGAGGACCCAGTAGCAATCTGTCTATGTCCCTGATCAGAGTCCCCCTCTTTAGGACATTGTCACTAGTACTGCCATTTTGGGGTCTACTTTGGAACCCACATTCTTGCTAACAAAGCTGACATAAATCCAAATCAGAATGTGCAAAATTTAAAAAATTGTAAAATTCAACTTGTTTCCATTATTCTTAAGTATTATTTTTTGGGAGGTGGTATGAGGGTCTTCCATGTCAGAGCCGAATTACCTTTAGTGATGTTATTAGTACCTCCAGCTTCAGGGGATCTGGTGTCCTCTTCTGGCCTCTGAAGTCATCAGGCATGCATGCTGCTGATAAACACGTGCAGGCAAGCATGCATACTCATGAAATACGAAGAAATACCTTTTAAAGCGTGGACACAGCTGGGGTGGCTGCTGTTGATTGGCAGCCCTGGTCAGGGGGCCCCCAGCAGGGTGGATCCTGATGTCTGGTGTTCTGTCGTGTCTGCTAAGAGTCAGCTTACACACTTGTGATCACTTTGTGGCAGTCAGACTTCTGAAAGACTGGACACCGAGGCATTAGAATTTCCCCGGGAATCTACTACTGGGAGAGGGATTGGTGAGGGCCTTGGGAGATCAGAGGAGGAGAACGATTTGTGATTTGTCAGTTGACTTTGCCGGGGAGGCTTTGAGCCGGGACTGTGGTTGTCAGGAGCCACAGTGCCTGGATGGCTTAGTCTTGCAAATCTCTTGCCTCTGTATTTCAAGACCCTGAAGATGGGTCAGGACGAGTGTCACAGGATCTCCTTGTCATTCTTACCATTTTGGCCATATTGAATAAATCTCTGTGTTATGTTTTTTTCACTAAAAAAAACCCCAGGATGATTAAGTATAATAATGTAATTTGTATTTTGGATGATATCCTAGGGTAGAAAATGTAAAATAGATTAATAATGAAAAATAAAAAATACCAAAAAGAATAACATACTGCAGGACAGCTAACACAAAATATGCTTGTGTGTGTGTGCGTATGCTCCTGTGGGTATGTGTTTGTGCATGTGTGTGTGCGTGCTCCTGTGTGTGTGCATGCTCTTGTGTGTGAGCATGCTTCTGTGTGTGTGTGCGCACACGTGTGTGTGCTCCTGTGTGTGTGCATGCTCTTGTGTGTGAGCTTGCTCCTGTGTGTGTGCACGCGTGTCTGTGCTCCTGTGTGTGTGTGTCTGTGTGCTCCTGTGTGTGTGTGTCTGTGCGTGTGTGTGCTCCTGTGTGTGTATGCTTTTGTGTGTGAGAGCTTGCTCCTGTGTGTGTGCACGCGTGTCTGTGCTCCTGTGTGTGTGTGTCTGTGTGCTCCTGTGTGTGTCTGTGCGTTTGTGTGTGTCTGTGCGTGTGTATGCTTTTGTGTGTTTGTGCATGCTCCTGTGTGTGTGCGCCTGTGTGTGCGTGTTATCTTTTGTCTTACTGATCTTTCATTATTTTTGTTGTTTTGTTTTTTTTTGAGAGCCGGGTGGTAAAGAACAGGAATGGGAGGTTGGAGGAAAGGAGGTGAGAAGATCTGGGGGGCATCGGGGTAGAGGAAATGATGATGATTCAGAATGATCTTAGGTATTACTAATTAATGTTGTTATTAATTATCTAACTATTCAATTGAAACATTGTATCAGTGGAAACACTATGACTTCTGAACTTGAGATTTAAACGTTCATCGTTGATTATAATGAGATCTAAATACTAATATGCCATTACTTTTATGAAACTTAGGTAATGTATCCATATATGGGCAAAACCAGCATTTGGGGTACCTTCTATTTAGTAAGTTCTTTTGTGGAGAGCACCTCACACAAAAATGGCATTGTTTCATCAATCTAGGCTTAACATGGTGCTGAGCACTGTGAACTGATTTTAAAATTAAACATTATAGATTTGTGTTTTCATATATTTAAATATATAATGTTAATATTACAAGTATATAGTTACCATAACTGTATGTAAACAAATGATATATATTTATATACAGAACGTTTATATGTACAAGTTTGGATACTCTTTAACTATAAAATATTTTATCCTCACAAATTAATTTAAAATAGACGTGATCTTGAAATACATATATATATTTATTTCAACATTTATAATCTTGATGAAAAGTTAATTCTTAATTTTGGTTCAGCTTGACCTTTACCTTGAAGCTCTTTTTCAAATTTCCCCATAGAAATTCTTGAGGTGCTTCTGTGGGAATAACTTGAGTCCGTACCTTACTGTTTGGGAGCTCAGAGATTAGATTATAACTGGAGTCCGTACCTTGGCTGCATGGGGCACAAACCTTAGATTAGGAGTTTCCAGGAAGGGTAGCTAAGCACTGTGATGCCTGACTCGTGGCGACAAAGGTAAACTAAGGTGATGTGATTAACCCTCGAGAGGGAAGTGCAGAGCAGGACCACCTGTGAGAACCAGGGAACCCTGATTGCTCTTCAAGCTGATGAGGGAGAGGGACTTGATCGGGGTAGGGGGAGAGAGATGGGAGGCGGTGG
>NC_022015.1:85189162-85201381 GCF_000317375.1 Microtus ochrogaster
CCCGATCAAGTCCCTCTCCCTCATCAGCTTGAAGAGCAATCAGGGTTCCCTGACCTGTGGGAAGTCCAAGGACCGCCCACCTCTATCCAGGTTTATTAAGTTGAGCATCCAAACTGCCTAGGCTCCCCCAAAGCCAGTATGTGCAGTAGGATCAATTTTTTTTATTTATTTATTTATTACATATACAATAGTCTGTCTGCATGTATGCCTGAAGAGGGCACCAGACCTCGCTACAGATGGTTGTGAGCCACCATGTGGTTGCTGGGAATTGAACTCAGGACCTTTGGAAGAGCAGGCAATGCTCACACTGCTGAGCCAGCTCTCCAGCCCAACACTTTGTTAATTATTGACAAGAAGTCTACTCCTAATAGATTATCATAGTTGATCTTACTTAGCAAGTAATAATTAGTTAGAAAAACCCTTATTCTTACTTTTTAAAATAAATAGCAATACAATGAGTCCAGTTCTCAGAATTTGCTGCATGAACCATAGCCTGGTGCTTCTTAAGGTCGGCGAGTTCTGTAGTTTCCCTTCTATGCTACTGTTTCTATGGCAGCGTTTGAAGTGACATCATCCCAAGAGCCGCATGAGTCAGCCGCTTCTAGGCTAAGTCAGGTGGATGAGCTTGATAATCTACGCATCTCATTCTCTGCGTTCTCATTTAGCCTATCGCCAGCATCACGTCAGAACTTCACCGTGCACACTGAGCTGACATTTTTGCATAAACACATCAATATGTCCTTTATAAGTCAGAGCCGTTTCTTTAAAGATTTCTGACATTTTAGGGTAAATACCATGCCATGGAAAATTCTTTCCAAGTCCTCTTCCTACAGCTTCTTTAAGTCACATCATACCGTTGGAACCCATCGAATGTAATGCGTTCATAAAGTGTAGTCTGTGTTCGGAGCTGAGCACGTTCAGTGTGAACCTGTGGCGTGAGGGCAGGGTGTTTTCTGCTGAGGTTTTCACAAGTGGCCGTTTCAGTTAAACAGTTGGCAAAATGAGGGTGTTGTGGAACCCTAGTGGAACCGGTCTCCTGATTTGGGTAACCACGGGTGATCTCAGTTAGGTCCTTACAGGGGAGAGAAATTTCAATGTGCGGTTAGACCAGCTGATGTTTCGAAACATTGAAACACAAGACGCATAAACATGAGGTATTTTTCTTTGGAACAACCACAGAAAGAAAATGGAAAGCGTTGATTATTTGTAGAAGGCTATGTTCTAGCTCTGATACCCGCCAATAGGGATGTTCACAATAAGTTGTAGCTTTTCGTGTTACAAATATTTTGTATCCCGGGGAAACACTTTTGAGGGAGCTACAAACTTAGATGTCATTGTCATTGCTTGTCCGACTTCCTTTAAACGCTGTCAGCTGAGCAGTTATTTTCTTAAAGCAACCTCACTTGCTTTGTGTATGTACAAACGATGTTTCAAATCTGAGCAAGGCATACACGTGGATCATCTTAGCATTTAGTAAGTAGAGGCAGAATGGTTAGAAGTGCAGGGTCCCCTCAGCTTCTTAACTCCATAGAGTGTTGGAGGCCAGCCTGGGCTACAAGGCGAAGGAAGGGAGGAAGGGAGGAGCTGACTAGGTTAAATATATTTAGTTAAAATATATTTGAAAATCTTGTTTCAGAATATTTTATGTATTTTGCATCTTAGTAAATAGAAATATATACTTTGCACTCAAATAGATGTTTCCCATAGCGTCAAATCTGTAATACATATTAATACTATAAAACATGCAAACACTATTTTAAATGTTTTCTTCACAGTATCTGTGAATTTTTTTCTTTCATGGATATCTGAAACCTCACGAAAATTTATGTTGCTAAAATTTGATATGTAATTCTTTCTGAAAAATTTAATTAAATGTTTTCCGCTACAACAAAACTGTTTGAACTGTTGATTGGGACTGTAACAATAAGAATAAAATCATCATTACTGTGGAGCCTATATTTTAGTGGGGAGGCTAATCATTAACCCATAAAATAGATAATTTCAGATTACAGTATAAACATGGTTTGCATGCCTGCACAGTAGGAAGGCAGGCACCTACCTTAAGTGAGTGTTAGAGAGTGTGGTAACTATGGAGGCCCAGATGACCAGCAATCAGCCAGCTGAGAACCACTTTCCAGCATGGCTTTGGGCCATCCTCCCTCCATCTCTTCCTAACCCTGCAGGCCTTCCTATTTCAATAGGAAGGGCTTGAAGCCGAGATATACTGCCTTTGAGTGGAGCTTATTGAGTGGAGCAGAACATGCCACATAATAAGAGGGAGAGAGTGGGTCCACAACACTGCCCCAGTCAGCCTGAATCCCCTGTGCCCAATACTGCCGTGGACTGAGGGCGAGGATCCACATTTCTAGCACATCATCCTGGGGACGCCTTCAGATCGCAGCAACAGGCAATTCCGATTCACTTGTGTCTACTTGGCCTTGCATGTTTTAATGCAAGAGACCTGATCTTTACCAGTTTGCCCTCCCATATTATTCCTTATTAGGAAGGGAAGACTGTCTTTAGAAACTCAATGTAGGTCCTCAATTAGAATTTCAATATTCAAGTATAAGATTGCAGCTTGAATTGGTGAGAAGTTCCACTGTCATTTTCTACAGTGTAGAAGACTTTAATCTGGAGGAACTACAGGTAATTTGTTACCTTTTTATCTTAGGTTGTCCTCTAAGTACAAGCTGGAATCAAAATAACATGTTTATCTCTCAGAACAACTTGAAAATTTTTCTAATTAATAGATAGAGATACAGACTGTAGTTAATCCAAGTTGTAGAGTGCTTGAATGCCTCACATAGTGTCTCTAATGTGTAGAATCCTACCTGAACATTTCATGTATTCAAATGTGTTCAGGCAAGTGTTGAAAACATAGATATTTTCAGATGTCTTACCTTAAACCATGATTTCTTCTGAGGTTTGTATTGCTGTTACCCACACAGGGCAGGCCAACCACACACATGCAGGCCTGAAGTCCTGTGCTGTGCCCACCTAAATTTATGGTGACATTATTGGTTGTTCCTTCTACTTAGCCACCCGTTAATTCATGGAGTGTCAAACCTTCTGTGTGTGTGAGATGCTTACAAAGGTGGGGCTGCAGGGACTTCCCCAGACGTTGTGGTTGGTGCTGCTGGTGGGCACAAGGAGGCTACGACGTACCTCGTCAGTTGGCACCACGGGCTCGTCGAGCAGCTTAAACAGATGGGCTTGCAATGCGCGGTAGTGATGTCAATCTAGAGTATACCAATGCAATACAAGGCTAGTGTGGACTGAGGAACTTCAGATGTACCGCAGCCTGAGCTTTCAGAATGCCATGAACCAAACAGTAGCCAACAACTAGAAGAATTTAAGAAATCTGTAATCTCTTGCTATTTGGAAAACTAGAGAATGTAAACCACACAGAGAAAATTAATTTTCCGTAATTGAAATATAGTTTTGGGGCAACATTAGGTTCAAGTAAAATTTAACTAAAACTCTATTTTCAAAAGTAGCAGAAGGAATTAATAGAATGCTTGGAAATATTTAATATGTGGGGCACTATTAGAAGGTTTTATATCTCTGACTTACTACTTTTCTGAGTTAGAATAACTTAATTTCAAAATAAAAACCTCAGCGTCAACCAGTTACACCAATTCAGTTTCCCCCTGAGTGGCAAATACAGAATCACAGGAATCTACCACAGACGTGAGTTGTGAGCCCACTGTGCCTGAAACCCCAGAGCTCCAGCTGCTCTTTGGAAACAAGCAGGTGAATTTACCCAAGTGACAGCCAAGTGCCTTTACCCAGCTCAGTGCAGATAAACAGTTGACCACCCATAGAGCTTGAAAAGCAGCTTCACAAACTCCACACGGGCCCTGCCTTCTGCATTAGCTGCTAGGCATGGAAATCAAACATAGCGGAGCAGGGTGACGAGAGACCAAGGCAGGGGTGCCTGTTACCATGGGGAGGACACAGCTGGGAGAGCTAGGCACAGCATAGCACTGCTGGGGCAAAGCACACCCGTGCCACCACTCAGGAGCCGCTCTTGCCAGTTCCCTTGTGCGGTGCCACTGTTACTCTGATGACCTGGAATGTCCGTCAATTATTAGCAGAAGACTTGGGTTTTCCTAATTGATGCATAACTAGCAGGAATAGCCAACAATATCACAGTAAATTTAGATGGGCACAGACTCTAATTTGAGACAGTATAAATATTTTTCATATGGTTTTCCTGCTGTGTGCGAGTCCATATAGCAACAAAACTGAGGAGAAAATAACTGAGTAAATAAAACAAAGACAAATGTGATAATAGCTGTAATTTTAATGCCATTTTGCTAAATTATTTGCATAAGATTGTACAAGGTAAGATGAAATATGTTAAAATTTCTAAAATTTGAGTTAGTATATGTTTCATCATTGACAGAATAAGAAAGAGTTAGATGTTTTCACAAAAGTCAGCAATGTTTTTGATTTCAGCTTGCACATCAGGGTAAATCCGAGAGAGGTGCAGGCGCTAGTCCCTCACAGTTCCTGTGTAGTCCTGGCGGGAGGGAGGCAGCCAGCAAAGGAGGTGCTGCAGGGTGGTTCTCCTTCCTCTAATTTCACACTCCTGTTTTGTTTCTGATAACAGAGTGGCTCCACACTCCTCCGCTGTCTATGAAATAGCAAACATGTTCGTAATTTCCAAAGATTCTGACATTCTTTTCCATGTTTGCAAATTCCACTGTGCACTGAGGTCCTAAGCAGCATTTAATGTTCATTCTGGACTCTTTACGAGGTGTCTCCTATTTTACTCGGGGTTTCTTCCTTTCTCTCTGGGTCTGCAGAGATCTTTGCTCTGTCAGGAAAGACAGCACCTGCTCCATCTCAGTCTCCTTCCTACACCCTCACTGCTGACTCCATGGGCTCTTTAAGCTTCCTGCTCTTTCATGGGTTCCCTGTGCTCCGAGGTTCTCTTTTTTTTTTTTTACTACTTTTTTAATTAATTAATTAATTAAAGATTTCTGTCTCTTCCCCACCACCGCCTCCCATTTCCCTCTCCCTCCCCCAATTAAGTCCCCCCCCTCAGCCCGAAAAGTAATCAGGGTTCCCTGTCCTGTGGGAAGTCCAAGGAACCCCCACCTCCATCCAGGTCTAGCAAGTTGAGCATCCAAACTGCCTAGGCTCCTACAAAGCCAGTACGTGCAGTAGGATCAGAAACCCATTGCCATTGTTCTTGAGTTCTCAGTAGTCCTCATTGTCCGCTATGTTCAGAGAGTCCGGTTTTATCCCAGGCTTTTCCAGACCCAGGCCAGCTGGCCTTGCAAATGGATGGAAATAGAAAACACTATCCTGAGTGAGGTAAGCCAGACCCAAAAAGAGGAACATGGGATTTACTCACTCATATTTGGTTTCTAGCCATAAACAAAGGACATTGAGCCTATAATTAGTGATCCTAGAGAAGCTAAATAAGGAGAACCCAAATAAAAACATATAGGCATCCTCCTGAATATTAACCTTCATCAGGCGATGAAAGGAGGCTGAGATAGAGACCCACATTGGAGCCCCGGACAGAAATCTCAAGGTCCCAATCAGGAGCAGAAGGAGAGAGAGCACGAGCAAGGAACTCAGGACCGCGAGGGGTGCACCCACACACTGAGACAATGGGGATGTTCTACTGGGAACTCCGAGGTTCTCTTATAGCTCACATAAATCAAGCTCATTTTCTTTAGTGTGGCTTCAGAATGTTAGCCTTTAAAAGATTGCCCAGATAGTTCTTAATTGCAATGTCTAGAGTTTTCTTAACAAATATTTAAGGCATTGAATATAGTCTCTGATAAACTACATATCCACCAGATTCTAATCTGGGATAAAAAAATTTAAAAAATATTTCTATTTTAAAAAGTCTTTTTAGTATCATCTTTTAAAAATACCTTCTCCTCTAGCTACTCTAATAACTCTTTCTTATTCTGTCAGTGATGGAACATATACTTAACTCAAATTTTAGAAATTTTAACACATTTCATCGTATCTATACCTTGTACAATCTTATGCAAATAATTTAGTTTTCTTAGTTTATGTACAAACTCTTTATAATTCCATTGCTTAGAATCTTGTTGGACTTGAATGTAATATATTTAAGTTTGCATGTGTAAGTCAGAAACCTAATTGCTTAATTTACTCAAGGTTTTAATTAGCCGATTAATTAATTTTAAAATCTCCCATAGGTGCTGGGGATGCAGCTACAGCTCATGATAAGCATTCACCCAGAATGCTCCCGGGTGCTCACAGACTTTGGTTCCCTCCCAGCATACACACACACCCACACACATACGTGTACCCACACACACGCATACATTCACACACACACACGCATACATGCACACACACACCCACACATATGCATGCACACCCACACACATACACCCACACACCCACACCCACATGCATACATGCACACACATACACCCACACACATATGTGCACACACACATACATGCACACACATACACCCACACTCATACATACACACAAATACACCCACACACATATACACACACACACATACATACACACATACATGCACACACATATACACAACCACGTGCCTCCCTCACCATGGACACACACACAGAAAAATCAAACAGGCAGACAAACTCACTTGCTATTTCTTGTCTCGTCAGGCCACACTGACATCAGGTTTAGGGCACATCTGTGTATTTCTTAGCTCAGAGTCACGGTCCTTCTCCGTCACTCATCCAGTGTCTGAATTGTTACCGATTTCCTCCAGTCTCGTAGCTGTTTAGAATATGAGAAGACTCAGCACTATCAATCTGTTTTGATATGTCCTCCTAAAGACATTGTTGAAAGGTCACTAAGAAGAAACAAGCTAGCCACAGCCATAGTTAATACTTTAACTCAGCTATGTGTGGATATCATTGACTGTTTCATCTGTGTATGATATCAAAGGTCAATAGTTGCGGCATCAAATCTAATAATCTATACCTAATGTTATAGACATAGTTTTTGTTATATTTCTATTTCTTTGTTTTCTTCTAATGCTATGAAGCAGATGCTTTCTTTATTAGCACCCAGTAGAGGCAAACTAAGATCTACGGCTGTACCGTTTTCTAAACCATCCGAGGTTACTGTGAGAGGAAAACTAAGATACATGGTGTACCGTTTTCTAAACCATCCGAGGTTACTGTGAGAGGCACTGTTTCTGGTCCACGACGTTACTCCCAGACACCACGCTATTGCTGCGTGGTGTTTAACAGTTCCTTAAGGAAGAAGCTAGCACAGACGTTCACTGAAGCAGAGACACGCTTAGATACTTTTCTAGGTTCACTGTCAGGTTTATGTCTTATTAATGTGGAATTTTTAAATGAATTAGCATATTTCAACGTACAGAGAATAAAATTTATGCACATATGTATGTATTCCACTTTTGTGGACAAAGCTCTATTGGGGAAGAAAGTTTTCTGGGTTTCTTATGATGCAGTTGAGTTTCTTTCAAACAAGTAATTTTCAGCTGTGTTAATTGAAGACATGATCATTACTAGATAAAGGACCCGAATGCCAGTTTCTGTTGGGCACGTTTAGGATGTCACAGTATTTCACATGGAACACACAGCTCACATTTATGATTTAATTTAATAATAGATCTTAACTGCTTAGTATCATAATCTATAGAATGGTCATCATTAGTAATTAATAATTAGTAGTTAATAATTTGGTATTCTAGGTAAAGTTTTCATGTATGTATTTTATTTATGGTATGGTAATTCCAGCTGCTTTGTTGAGTTATAAATATTATATATGTGTTGTGAACATCACCATGTTTTGAAGAGTTTTGGCTCAGCAAGTTCAAGCTTTCTTGTGTTTTGGTTTACAGATTGCGTTCTCCCAGCACAACACCATCATGGACCTGGTGCAGTTCTTCGTCACCTTCTTCAGGTAACTGGCTTTGCTGTGTGTGCACGTGTGCATGTGTGTGAGCATGTGTGTGCGTGCGTGCCTGTGCTTGTGGGCATGTGTGTGCGCGTGCCTGTGCTTGTGTGCATGTGTGCGTGTGTGCGCGCGTGCCTGTGCTTGTGGGCATGTATGCGTGTGTGTGCACGTGCTAGTGCCTATGCGTATGCCTGTGTGCATGTGTGTGTTTCTTCAGGAAACTGGCTTCGTTGACTGTGTGTGAGCATATACATGTGTGTGTGTGTGTTTTCTGTCAGATTATTTTTCAGTTGCTTACCTTACTCTTTTTTTCCTTGAACGCATGTCACGTGTGTCACATAGGGCAGCTGGGCCGTACTGGTGATGTAGTCTGTGAGATCTTTTATACCACTTTGTGCCCACTGGACTCAAAGTAGGAAGACATCAGTTTGCCCTCTCCTTTCACATAACTAACTCAGACTACTTTAATTAATGAAATTAATAGCACACATTCCTCATGGATCAGTTAGATCTTCTAGAGTTGAATCAATTCAACTCTTAATTGACTAATTGTGTGTGCTTGCTGACGTGTTGAATGTGTGGTAAGAAAACATGGTTCTGCCTTTAAGGGTCCCTAAGCTAGAAGCACTGTAACTGCCTTTGGATGGAGCCATGTCCCCAGATCTTGACTTCTGTTACATATTAAAGTACGTTCTATTTTGATATAAGAATTTTTAATGCGGAATTTCTCATTTTATATATCTATCCCCATTTCCACTCCTTCCTCTCATCCCTTCCCAACCTCCTCCTCCCCCATAGACTCCTCAGAGAGGGTAAGACTTCCCATGGGGAGTCAACAAAGTCTGACACATCACTTCGAGGCCTTCCCCACTGTATCTAGACTGAGCAAGGTTTCCCTCCAAAGAGAATGGGCTCCAAGACACTAGTTCAAGCACTAAGGATAAATCCTGGTCTCACTGCCAGTGGCCCCACAGACTGCCTAAGCCTCATAACTGTCTTTCACATTCATAGGGCCTAGTTTGGTCCTGTGCAGGTTCCCCCACTGTCAGTCCAGAGTCAGTGAGCTCCCACTAGCTCAGGTCAGCTGTTTCTGTGGGTATCCCCATCATGGTCTTGACCCCTTTGCTCATATTATCACTCCTCCCTCTCTTGGGTTGGTCTCCAGATGCTGGGACCAGTGCTTCTCTGTGGATCTCTGCATCTGCTTCCTTCAGTTGCTGGTTGAAGACTTTATGATGACCATTAAGATGGTCCTTAAGATAAAAGGAATTCCAAACTTAAACAACTTTAGAAAATACTCTATATTATTATGTTACATGGACAACTGTGGGTTGATTTTTTTTTCCTGACATTACTTTTTCTCAAAGAGAGCAGGGTTCTTAGTCCCAGAAGCATGCGGTCCAGGGCATCTCATTTTCATTCACGTGGTTATAAATGAAGGAACCCTGGGCTTGGGGAAGATACTGTTCCAGGTGGGGCAGCCGTCCAGGTGGGGCAGCCGTCCAGGTGGGGCAGCCGTCCAGGTGGGGCAACCGTCCAGGTGGGGCAGCCGTCCGTGCTGAGACCTCACATCAGCCCTACTGTGATCTTTTTCCTGGATGTGCAGCTCGGGGCTGCCCTCCAGGATCTGTGCAGATTAGACAACTATGGCTCCTCTCATGAGGTGCAGCCCTCACCCTGCTACAGCCTTAGGCGACTGCAGCAGGAGCTTCACTCAGCCCCAAGCTTGTCTGGGCAACTCAAGCACCTCACCCTGTTCCCAATGCCAGGCAATCATTCGCTTGGGGATCTTGTCGGGGTCCACACTGGTTATTGTGTCTTCTCCACTGGAGTCTACAAATACTTCCAGTTAAGAGACAGACGGTAAACTCTTCAAATATTTTCATGCGTACCATATCCTTGCATCTACGTAACATGTTTGCAGTGGAGCCAAGAGCCGTGTGGCAGTCCACGGGAGTGGTACTGAGCCAGGAAACATCTGTGGACCAATTGATTTTTCCAGCTTTTGAGCTAGCTCATGCCTGAGTAGATGGTCCTCTCTGTCATCCACTAACGGACTGTTCTTTATAACTGAGCTGCAATCTGTTTACCACAATCTCTTCTGATTCATCAATAGGTCCTTAATCCCATGTCTCATTGCTCATCTCCACGGCCAGGCAGGGGTTGAAATGCTTTCCTCCCTTTTCACCTTCTCTGCTCATTTCCTATATGTTCAAAATCGTTGTCACGCTAGGCCCTCTGCTCTGAAAGCCACGATGTGTGTCTGTGTGCGCAGTAGCACTGATGGTTAACACTTCGTACCATGAGTACATTTACCCAGCACCGGTGTGGGAGGGTCAGGCAAAGGTGAACCTCGGAGAGGCATTCATGGTTTATGAGTTTGTTCCCGAGAATTAAACGAACGTTAAGGTTAGTAACAGAGATTCAGTGTATGTTCAGAAAACACTAGGAGTTATGATTGAATGAACAATATTTAAGACATTAAAATTAAAACCTTTGATATAAATTAGTATGGACCAACATATACTAGAATATTCAGTTATGTGTGAAAATTCACAGGTGAATGAATTTGCGTCTAAAGTATTTAGATATTTGAGATTTGGAGCTTCTGAATTTGTGTACATACATTTAAATTCATTGGTCTTTTATTAAGGAGAAGAAAGCTAGTTCAGTGTATATCATATATTAGAGATGACTCCCTTTATCAGGTTGCCACTATAGGCAAAGTGAATTATAATATTCTAATCACTGTGTGTGATCGAATATGTTTGGTGGGCTCTTTGTCATTTAAATTTCTTCTAGTAGTGAAATGTAAATTAGATAATTTAAAATCATCTCATTGTTAGGAAAATGCATAGACAGAATATTTTGAAGTTCATTAACTTAACTTTTTTAGAAGACCACCACTAAATTTGAAATAAGTTAAAGTTTATGAACTTCCCTGTCAAGCCAGCCTGCCTCTGCCCCTGTTGCTATTTGGGGCCAGGCACTGGGTCAGCCTGAGTGGATGAGCCAGTTCCTGCTTAGTAAGCTTGCTAGGGCCGCTTCGGACACACTGTATCATGGGTTTTTGTTTTGTTTTATTTTGTTTTGTTTTACCTCCTTATTCTGGAGACTTCTGGTGGCAAACACAATTGGGCCAGGACCAGAAAAATCATTTATAGGCATGGCTTGGCTCTGATCTTGACTCTTGTGCTGTCTTAAGTAGGTCACCCATCTCCTTCGAATCTCAGTCATTTCATATTTATAGGTTCTAGGAATTTTTTTATTTTTGGGAATGTGATAAAATATTTTAGTAAATTATTACAGAAATGAAAGTTATTTCTATGATATTTTTCCCTTATGTGAAATGGAATAACAAATATTTATTATTCTCAAAAATCTGTATCATTTAAGGAAGTAAGTTATATAGAAATATGGCAGGCATGTTTTTAATGGTGCCACGAATTCTTATTGTGCATCGGGGGTAGCTAATATCTGAACCAGGTTGTAGCTGTCTTGGAAGTTGTCAGTGTTTTTCCTACTTGATTTATAAGCTGGGGATGGAATTAGTTACTGAACCACACACACATTCTAACCTCACCCTGAAAGGCCAGGGAGGTTACTGCTAGGTGGGTTCACAGACATGTGTCCCTACTGTGAGCCACAGATCAGCTAGAATTTTACCTCCTCCACCCTCTCAACACTGAACTCCAATAAGAAGCCACGGTGATGCTGTAGGTCATTAGGTATCTGAAATTTCTCATCTCAGATACATTTCTTCCGTGTGCTGGCTGGTTCTGTGTCAGCCTGACACAAGTCAGAATTGTCTGAAAGGAGCTTGGAGCCGTGGTAGAGGAAATGCCTTCCTGAGCTCCGGATATAGACACTTTTTATATTCTTGATTGATGGGGAGGGCCCAGCCCCTTGTGTATGGTGTCATCCCTGGGCTGGTGGTCCTGGGATCTATCAGACAGCAGGCTGAGCGAGGCAGAAGGCAGCTCCCCTCCTTGACCTCTGCATCACCAGCTCCTGCCCTGATGAACTCCTATATGAAACTTTGAGTGAAATAAACCCAGGCGTACTCCTATGTGTACACATGTGTGTGATGATTAGCCGGTGTACACCTATGTGTGTACATGTGTGTGATGGTTACCTGCGCACACCTATGTGTATACGTGTGTATGATTATTACCCTGTTGAAATAAGAGCAGCGGGGCTGCTTCCCTCCCTGGCAGCCGGCCGCCCACATGGCTAGCTTAGCTTATGCCCCGAAATAATTACACGGAAACTGTATTCTTTTAAACACTGCCTGACCCATTAGTT